>NW_008794159.1:511308-521044 GCF_000699145.1 Aptenodytes forsteri | reverse complement strand
TCCACAAAAAAAAAAAAAAAAAAAACCAACAAAAGAAACAAGACGACATTCAGAGCCTTTTCTATTGGACGACCAAAGTCTAGGAGAACACCCTACTTCTGGCACACCATTATAGTGCTTTTCCCCAGTGTAGGAACGACAACTGCTTCTTCATCAATGCCATTCAACAACACATAAACTGGCACCTCTCCTAGAAAATAAATATGCCATCTATATAAAACATATGGCTTCTTCTAGCCTAAGGAGTAACAGCCTCAAGGATGCTCTCAGACACAGCTTCTTCTTGTAGAAGTACATCTTGCCTAACAAGAGATGTAAATGAGTGATGACTTTCTCTTCATCCATATAGATTTCCAATGTACTTACTTTCTCAAATCCCAGCTCACATGTTGAATTACAGGCCTGCTGAAAAGCTTCCATCTGTTCTTGTTCATCATGTGCATCCCACAATACATCACCAAAAACTTCTTCTTCAGGAGCAGTGGACTCTTCCTTATTACCCAAATCCTTGCTTTCTAGTTCTGTCATTTCACACCCCAATATATCCTAAGTAAAGAGAAAATTAGACGGAGGAGATTGCAACTATAATCCTTAACAGTGCAGGCACATTTGGTGTTAGTCTCGATTCCACTGTACATGAGTGCAGCTCTACTAACATCAATATGCCCATCTCCTTTTAGGCTAGCAGAGAACATAACTTGGTTTCATCTAATTGTTCATTTATTTAACTCTGAATGCACAGGTCTCAAGACATTGCTTTTAGACTTCTCATAGTGGAAGGAACTCACCACAAGGAAGGATAAGGACAGAATGGACTATGCAGTCTCTCCTTATCCTATGATATGGATAAAGAGAAATTAAAAGAGAATTTAGGCCACTAATATATCCCCTTCCCCTGTTATTTCTGCTTCTGTCCATAAAAGCACTGCTCAGTTTTGGGTTTTATTTTCCACTTGCAGATTTCTTTGCTTGCCAGATATCAATGATAAAACACAAAAAGATCCTTTGAATTACATCTAAGTAGCATATAGTAATCACACTGACATCATTTAAGACCATAAATCAGAGTAGGAACAAAAAAAGCTGAAATGCATCATGTACTCTACCTGTTTAATTATCTTTTCCACACAATTATAGATTTCATATGCTCCTTCCTCCACACCTCCAATATGATCAATCACCTGAAAAAGTAAATGGCAAAGCATGACGCAACTCTGAACCCAATTGGGAACAGTATTTAGGACTTCCAAAAAAACCCATTCTGGAACACATTTAAATTCCATTCTGTTGCATTCCTTAGGTAGGATTCACTTTGCCTAAGCTTTTAAAAGTTGGGCATCTAGTTTCAGCTGTTCTCAACAGTTCTCTCTGTATAGGGAAATAAAAGGCAACTGATCTATTTTCAGATGGGAGGAATCTCTCTGGAGGTACACTTCTTTCTCTTCAGTGGACTTTAGATAATTAGCTTTGCCGTTTAAATGGCTAAACACAGGTGAGAAATTCTATCCTTATAGCATAGGGAATTTTTTTCAGTGAAAATGCAGTGGCTTTTTTTCTCCCCTGCTAACGAAAATTTCGTAACATTCATAAATTCCAGCTTCATCAATCCACTCATATAATGAGCATCCAGAGCAATGAGTGTAATGCAATTTCTCCTAAAATCTAGGAGTACTAGCACTCGATGTTGTTTACAGCACTAAAGTAAGCTTTTTAAAATCCAACAGTCTTTAAAATGCCATACCTTTGCTTTGTTCACGTAAGAAATTTGCTCAATTAACTGTTGCACTGAGACTGAACTGACTCTGCCATCCTCCCTTCTGTGGTAAATTAGCCGGGGTTTTTCTTCTGGATTTCTCAAGAAGGCTTCTTCACAGTCCTCCAACAAACAACTAGATTGGAAATCAGCATTCTTGTGCTATATTACACTGCTGTAGTAAACAGTTCAATCAACACAAGCTCTGAAGATGGGTTTCACTGCAAAATCTAATTCAAAAGTCATATCTATTTACAACAAAGGGCAAGCAAATACTTCAGCAGAGAATTTAAGATAAACTCTGAAGCAAGGAACAGCTAAGAGAAATTTATGCTACTTGTACCAAAAACATTAAAACCATTTATTATTTTTTATTATTGCTTTGTAAATTACAAGTTGATCTTCCAGTCATACCAATAGGCAGAATGAAAGGTAATTGCCTTGCACGGAAAGAACATGGATTCACACATGATTAACAAGCATCATACACATGCTCTGCCATCGCTTATTTGAAGGCTCTGTTCTATTCCTTGACCTTTTTAGGAAAAGTCCTTTAGTATTTGTCAGATGTAGGATAGTCTTTTAATTTATAGTAGTTGAAAAGGAGAATTCCACACCTCCAAACTCAAAAGTACTTTGTATTTATATATGTGAATGATATCCATGGATATCATTCCCAGCAATCTACTGCTGTTCCACAGAAGGAACTATACAAATTGGGGATGCTGACAATAGCGGACAGGATCTCTCAAATATTATGTTCTTTATATGAGCACTACAATTTTCATCACAGTTTTTCTAAGATAAACTCTCTAAGTGAATACTGTTGGCAGGAATACTCCTTTGTGGTTTTTTTCTTGCGTATTTCGTTCTTAAACACTTGAGACCCACATACATGAAACTGGGTTATTTGGCAACAGTATCCCCTCAGCAGCCGACATTATCTTTCTAAGAGCATAAATGTATGGCAGCTCTAGTCCGATTCCCCTGTGAAAATAAATCAGCATCTTCTGTGCTACCTGGCTGTTCCCTGAAGCACTCCACTGTTGCAAATCTTAGCTACTAGTGTCTTAAACCAGCCTTTAATTCTCTGCGGACAGATGTTTTATTTAAAGAAACAGGAGATCTAGTTAATACAAGCTCTAATAATACAACAGTATTTGAAATCCCTAGAGTTCAAAATCTACCTCTAATATGAAACTTAATGCATACCAGTATTTTCAGATTTTTGCATTCATATAGATGTTTTGGAATGACCACTCTGTGATTCTTAGTATTATCTTTTCTAATCCCTTTTTCTCTCTTCTTCAGCAAAAGGACACCCCTGTCTCCCCCGAACATCAAAACCAAACTCTGCCCAAAATTCCAAAATGCATAACAGAAACAGTCCTAACTCAATTCTAAAAGTATCCCTAGTTTGGTGTTTTTCATTTAGTAAGTCATGTTTCTTCTTCTAGAAGGTTAGGAAATTACTCACTGAACAAACAGAACAGATTGCACCACCATTTGTCATAAAACATCATGACTTCAGTAGATTAAGCTGTAGAAAGCTGGCATAAGGTACCACACAGGAGAGCCATGAAATCAGTCCGAAAAATAGCCAAAGACAGAAAATAATATGTGACGGAATAAAATCAAAATACTACAGACAGGTGTAAGGCTAGATAAGCAAGTGAAAAACAGTGAGGACATTCACACCAGCCATCTTGAATTCCTAAGACTCCAGCAATAAGCATGACAGAGAGCTGCTCTTGGAAAGCAAAACATTTCTGTATTATGAAGACATCTTTCATGACGTATTTTAAGAGAATCTGTAGCTACAAGAAAAAGGAAATGATACAAAGCTGATACATTTTTTTAACTGTCTGCACTAGCAAACCTAAAGTTTGAAGGAGTATCACTTAGTACATTTCCTAAGCTAGTATCTTCTGAGTAAAGCATCCCATACATTTTAATAAGCTATGCACTCTGCATAAATTACCAGTTTTCATTTGCTTTACCAGTCTGGAAAATACTTACTTTGGCAAAGTTAAATGCAGGAGCAATATGACTAATGAACTTTTTTCAATTTCCCATTTTCTTACATCCTTAAGAGGCCTTTCATTTTCTGCTGAAAAATGAACAACTTGAAAGAAGTACCCCATTGTTTCACAGATTCTTTGAAGTTTTGGTGAGTAGTTCTGAAAGCAAATTTGAATAATGGTGCTTTATTACTAAATCTGCATAGTACTAAGGACCTACTAGATAAATCTCAGTTTCTTTTCCCTATAGAGATTCTTCCCCTGAATTCCTTGGCAATACTTTCACTGACTTCGCTGAAATCAGGCTACACCTACTAAAGCTTTCAAGAAGTATTAGACAAATTTCTGAATAAGAATCATAGTGGAAACAAAACAGCATATAAGTTAGCATAAGTTTGCAAGGTACTCACTCTAATGAAGATGTCCACTTCTGGTTGAGTCTCATCAGTACTAATAATAAAACATCTTACTGTGTTACTCCACAGAGAGTGGGAAAACAGAGGAGTAACCTGTAATAAACTGGCGACAGCAGCATCCCAATCATCTGCCAATGAAAAAAAAACAAATTGAAGTCTAGAGATCTTCACATCCGATTACACTCCATAACAGATAAGTCACCACCTCTTAACATTATGAACACTACCTTTTATTTCAAATAATAGTAACATTTTTACTCAACTATTTTAATTTTAAAAATTTGAACTTAAGAGAACGCATATCATCTGATAATGTCATATAATTTGATAATGTGGCAGAACAACAGTGTTAAATATATTTGTATTATCATTACAGAGATATTTCCTTTAAAAAGGATTGATGAAATGTATCCACAAAATCAAGATGTGGATCCACAAATTCAAGTTGTAAAATAAGTAAAAATATGCAGGAATAATAAAATCACTCATGAGCGAACGTTTTGGGTTTTTTTTCCTCCAGATCTACCTGTATTTCAATTAGACCATGCAAATAAATGACAGCAAAACATTAAGGCAACTTCCTCTTCTTGAGATAAAGTCCATTGCTTTCTGTAGTACAGTACTGTATGTCAATTCCCTATAGAAGCAATGAATTTTAAAACTTTCTTAGGTTCTTCATTTTGCAGCTTGTTATTCTTTCAAGCCAGTAGTAGGTTCCCCTTTCAGTACCACGTGGCATGATGAAAGGCTTAGCGTGTGAAGCTGGAGCCATCACAGAGTAGACCCTCCCCTCCCACTTTGCAGGCACAGCTGAATCAGAGCCTGAAGGATTGAAGAAAAAAAGGGAGAAACTGCCAGCAAAGTCAACTACATGCAGGAGGGGTTCCAGGGCCAGGACAACAGTGAGGGAAACCAGAGCACCGGAAGACAATTTACAAGAGTCCATTTGGGAAACAAAGTTCAAAAGCAACAATTATTGATAACAAAATATCTAACACTGATTCATATAACATTGCATACATCCTGGTCTTGTGATTAGATTTCCCTGAATGGCCGCCTAAGCAGAGTCAAACCCCATGCAAATTCAATGAAAAAAGCAGGGATATAGTTTATTGTAATATGAACGTAACATTCAAAATCGAGTAGTAGAGAATTTGAATAAAAATGGAAAAAAGAATGCCAGCAGATATTGAAAGAGAGATAACTATCTTCCTTAGTCAACATAAGCAACAAAATGGTATTTGGTTTACTTACATTGAAGCACTATTCACTGCTGTTTGCTAAAAATCACTGCTGCGCATACCATAGTCACCAAATATATTAAACACAGATTGGCATGCACAGCTACAGATTCCTTTTATTTTTACAAAGAATCCCAAATAACCCTTTAGTGAAATTACCCAAGAATGGACAAAAAAGGAGCTAAGAAAGAACAGAATTATTTAAGTATGGATGGAAAAATGACATAGACACACATAATCCCAGCAAAACAAACCACCATTACTTACCTCTGTTTATATTTGCAAATGGTCCCTCAACATCTATAGAGCTATGAGCAAATTCAGGCCCTCTGAAAGACTGCTGAAGTTGCATCATACTACCCATGGATGGCTCACTTCCCAAAGCTCCATTCCAGTACTCAGATTGTGCCCCAGTAGCTAAGGATTGGAAAACAAAGAAAACCTCTTCATTGTCACTAAACAAGGTAAAGTATCAGTCTTAAATACTCCAGCTGAAATCTACTGCCACAGGCCACTGATCATAATTTTTTCTCCTTTAGCAGATTTGCCGACACCTTTGCGTGCTGTAGTTCTAAACGGGCGCTTGTCCAAAGTTAATGAGAAGCCATGCTGCTAATGGGATGAGGTTATTTGCTAATATTTGTTATTATATGGATTGCTCACATCTGTTGGGTTCAAATGCTGACTTGCATTACAAATCAGGAAAACAGTCCACAGTATTGCTGCAGTCATTTGTGCACATCACAAAATTGACAACTTTTGTTCAGGAATGTTCCAGCACTGAAAAAGCGTAAAGAGGCTGTAGTTCAGGATTGAAATATATTCTCTGTGCTGTGTGAAAGAGCTTTCACAGTATCTCTTCATAATATGCTTGGGTTACACTTCTGCCAGTCAATATACAACTTTCAAGACACTGAATAAATCTTCCACGGAGAAAATCAGGAAATTGAAAAAGACTTAGAAAAAGGTAAGAGTGGAAGAATGAATTCAAAAATTAATTTAACTCAAAAGAAGACAGAAAAAAAAATATATAAAATAAAACAAGACTATCTGTACCACCAAAGTTCATCAAATGCATAATTAGTATGCAAAAAGCCGATCGCTGCATTTTGAAACGTTTCTACTTTTAAAGATTACATATTTCTACTCCTGCCAAGATGTGACTGATGATACATCTCAATAAGCAAAACAAAGGTTAAGCAACAGCACTTGCACGCAGTTTTTCCTCAGTAACTCTTCATGGTGCAAGAAGTAATGGTTGCCATCCTTAAGAGTGTTAAAGTGCTAACTGTCTGCTACAATTATTACCCTATTTTTTAATCAGATACAAAGTCAGAGGACTGATCACATACCTATCTGAATCTTTCCCGTATTATCATATACAAGGTTTTGCCTTTTATGTCACCAAGTTTGCTAGGGCTTCCCTTTCAAAAAATTCTTCAACAAAATGACTCTTTTGGTCAGTTCATGTTTGTTAAATATCTAACTCTGGTATTCTGAAAAGTGCAGCAGCTGAGACTGGCATACTTCATCATCCATAGACAGTAAGTCTATCTAAGATTCCCTCCAGTTTCAGGTGTGCTTTTTGGATCCTTTGGAACATGATCTCTCAGATCTAGAATCAGAAAACTCAGAAAAGACTAGAAAACTCAGAACTGTTCATGGAACAATTTAAAAAAAATATTCAAGTCACAGTGCTCTATTTTCTTCATCTATTAATTCGTTATACCAGAAATGTGGGGTTCCCACAATCTAAACCAAGTTTGTAAAGTCATCTGCTTTTACCCTTTAAACTACTTTATGTTGCTTTTCACCTGGATTAATAAAACTTTTTTCCAAAGAACATAAATATTTGTCTTGTGCTTTACTACTCAGAGACTTAGTCACGTTCCAACACAAAATGCTGGGAATGAAATTCTCACCTGTAACATCTGTACAATTATCGTCAGAATCAGACTCTTCGGGATCAAAGACTTGGATTCCTTGGGCCTGGAGTCTCTGAAGTTTTGCTTCTAGCTCTCGTTTGGCCCTCAGTAAGTCCTGAATCTCATTTTCTTTAGTTTCTCTAAAAATCTATGAGCAGGAAGGAGGAAAAAAAAGAAGAAATACAAACCATAAATCTTTTAAAATTCAGTATCAGTTCCTGAATTCATGTTACCTGCTTTCAATTGGGAAAGTAAGTTTCTAGCATTCATTTAGCAGGTAAAGGCATGCAAATGTGAACAAGAAGCCATCAGGAGCCTATAAGTGAGCAGGAAAACATAGTTTAAAATTATCTCTTTTTAAAATTTTACTATTTTAAACTTTAGCATACTGTTCTGAAAGTTAGAAGTCTGCATTAGTATGGGAAGTTCATTAAAAATGGCAAGTAACTTTCTTCACTTTTAAAAGTTTATTGTCTTCTAAAATTACTACATGTAATAATTTTTTTCAAAGGTTCCCTTTTATTCTTCTATGTATTTTTTTACACTTGTATATGATCTTGTATTTACTCTTTATTGTTGCAGAAATTTCCTAAGATAGAAAGTGATCAAGCATCTCCAGCTGTCCCGTTTGTAGAATATTACCATCATGTGGGGAAGTAAACATGAACCTAGATTTAAATTCAAAGAGATGGAATCTTCTTCAAGTCTCATTTTCTTAAATAAGGTCAAAACCAATCCTCTTTTTATATATCTGCCAAACATTAACACCTGTTACAATTAAAGATATCGAGAATCTTGAAAACAGTGCAAAACCAGGACCTACTGCCCTGTTTTGGGTGGTAGAAGTATCATCATCTGCAGCAAGGCAAAAACAGAAGCATCAGCATAGCCTTTCAAGTCATCCCTCCAGGAAATGCAAAGGTTTTTGTCTTTCAGCAATCGTATTTTAGCAGCCAAAAGAGATGCACCAATACACACCTTCCTTTAATGTAGGCTAGAAGTGTTAAACATTACAATGCTATATATAAAATTTATTCAGAAATAATGGAACTCTGTACATTCCTTCAACATGTGTCAGTTTGCAGCCCATCTTTTCTTGTCACTCTCAAATATGAACATATTCCTGTGTTCAAATAACGCAGGAATTTAGTTTAAGATGCATCACTGCATATTCTCCCTTTTAATATTTAAAAAGTTATTCTCTATTTTTTCCTCATAGTTTTACAGAGAAGTTTTGGTAGGATTATCTTAAAGGAAACAGGCAGCTACAGCTATGATACTCCCGATTTTTTTTTAAGAAGGAGAGGTCCTCATGAAAGCTGTTGGAGAAGAGTTCATTGGGGCAATGTGACCAAGTAACATCTATCTTCTTTTTGGTCATTTTCCCCAGGAAAAGAAAAGTCAAGCCATACCTTGAATTGCCTTTTGACTTTGTCTCGATCGTGTTCAAAAGTAGCAGCTCTCTCCATGGCTTGGTATTTAGCTTCTAATGCACTTTCTTTCTCTCTAAGTATTTTCTGGTAAGTTTTCTGAAGTGCCTGAAAACATTTAATATACCATTTTTCTGAGTGAAAGCTATCGCTGATAAAAGGTTTTAGACTACTGTTCAGCTAGTGAAATTCAAGTCTGAACACAATGTTACCCCAGCACCCTACATCCCTCTCCTTGCTCTAAGGATGATGCCCACGCACCGTGTGGTCCCCATCCCCAGAGGCACACCTTGACCACAACCTGACAGCTCGCCAGGATGGCACTGGGGTGCCCACTAGTTCCCCGGCACCCTGCCTTCCTTGGGAAGGAAAACTCATCGCACCCATCACCTCCCTGCCACAGCTTTCCTGGGAAGTGGGACAAGTCCTTCGCAGCCTCGCGCGTGAGGGCCCTGCTTCACTGCTCAGCCCCCTTGTCCGAGAGGGCAGCAGGAGCTACCTGCAGCTCGGCGCGCAGCCGCTTGTTCTCCCTGTCCAGTTTGGCCTCCTTCTTCACCATGGAGGCCACTTCGTTGTTCTTGCTGACACGGAAGATCTCGTACTCCTTCTTCAGGCGCTCGTACTCGGCCACGCACTCCAGCTCCTGCACCGAGGCCGTCGACTTGAAGCTGGCCCCGATGAGGCCGCCGGGCCGTGAGGCCCCAACGCGCCGCAGGGAGCCGCGCAGCAGCCGGGCCTTGGGCTTCACCTCCACCGGGATCTCGCAGGCCTCGCCACCGCCGCCGTACGTGTCCTCGATCACCTCCCCGACCCCGCCCGCCGGGCTCACCAGGGACGACGCCGTCCCCATGGCCGGGGGACCCCGCAGCCGCGCCCACTGCCGGGTGAGGCTTTAATACCGAGCGGAGGAGCCGGTGCCTCCAGCGGGCCCTAACGGCGGGGAGCGGAAC
>NW_008794159.1:495872-511055 GCF_000699145.1 Aptenodytes forsteri | reverse complement strand
GGGGCGGGGGGGTGGTGAGCGGGAGGGGTCTGGCGGCGGCCGCAGGGCGGGAATCTGCTCCTCTGAGGAAAAGTGGCGGTTTTTTAGGTTTTTTCTTTTAAAAACAGGAGCTAACCTGAGAGCACGGCAAACCCTCCCGTTCCCACTGGCACCATCTCAGCGTGCGCCGGGGAAGCCTCAGCCCCGTCGGGCCCTGCCGCCTGGCCGGGCAGCGTCAGCAAAAGAAGTGTCCGTCTTCTCCTCAGAGAGCGGGGACCGACAGGGTCCGTCACCTGGCCCGAAGCCCGCAGGCTGCGCCGCACCCAGGGCTGGTTTACACATTTATAATGCCCGGTTCTCCCCGGCCAAACGGGCGCGCAGGTTGTGCCACAAGCTTTCGTGTGGTAGAGACCTTGTGGGGGAATTATCTCTCACCACCCTAAAATAGCAACCTTTGAGACCAGTTGGCACACTCCAAAGAAGACAAACTGAGAAGAGATGGTAGCGGGTCTACCAAGAAGTAAGTGCTGGGTAATGGCGCCGTGTCATGCCCGAGTTCAGTGCCTGCACCTTGTGCAGCCTCCTGGCCTTGTCTGAAACTTGTCAATTCAGTTTGAAGACCTTGCCTTTCAGGAATAAGGCAGTCCTAGATTATCTGCCCCTTAAATTATCCTTATGCCATTTCCCTCTCTGCCTTTTCAAAAAAACCCCATCTGGTTCCTTCACCCATCCTGGGGATTTTGGAGGAGCAGATCCCCAAGGCTGAGGAGAACGCCCGTTTGTTCCCAAATCTCAGAACCTGCCCTACCATCAACATGAAAAACAAAAATGTCACTACTTTAAAGCAGATTTTACCTCATGTATGTGCCAGGTTTGTTAGCCATGATGGGGGGAGCCACTCCACTTAACGGGAGGAAAAAAAAATCTTAGAAATGGCTTTCCAATGATATATCCCTGAATTTCAAAATCTGTTGGGGGGGAAAATTACTTTTGTGTACAACAGAGAAAAAGTGTTGTTTTATTTCTCTGAGTAAAAACTTAAGGTTTTGGGAATATGTGCTGTTTGCCCTAACTTTACCCCTTTGTTTTCATGAGCAAAAAATAATTTCTTGTCTAAATACCATTTATGGTTACATTGGTGATCTATTCCAGTTAAACCCCGTTTCAGTGAAAAAGATGGATACGGAATATGTGACAATTGTGGGAAGAGGAAGGGTGCTACTGCATTTTCCCTAATATTGACAATAACATTGCCTGCACAGTATTAGGTGATTCAGCAAATGAGCCTGTAATTCTGTAACAAAGCAAGGCTCTTGGTTTCTTCATTTGCATGTTGGTATCAGGCTGTTTCAGCTCTGGGAATAATTAAAAATATGTTCATGCTGTTGTTTGAACTGAATTGTTCTCATATTCTGAGTTTGTGAAAGTTAAAATCTCCAAGCTTTAAGACTAGAATAAGAAGTGTAGTATTGTAAGAGCTCCTGGATTCCTTCTAATAATCCACTTGACATTAACAAATAGATTGGAAGAACTGTAGATGCTGTTTCTCTAATGCTGCCTCTGGGTGCATTACAGAATTTTTATGGATAGTAGAGACCATATTAACACAACCCTTTCTAAACAGAAAAATTACACTGCTTCCCTGTTGCTTCATGGATTGGTTTTCCTAATGTTTAGAGATTAGCGTAGCTTGCTTCAACATCTAATTTGTAAACTAACAAAGATTGCTTTAAATCACCGACTAGGACAATTCAGAAAGAAATCCAACTGTTCATTGCACAGATGTTGGAAACAGTGTCTCAGAATATCTGAGGATGAGCTGTCTTAACTTTCAAAAATGAAGTGACCCAGAAAATCAATCACTGAAGAAAATATCGTATCAAGTTCTTTAAAAATTGCCTTGCCATGTTAGGTTACTTTTTTAAGCTTCAATTGGAGCAGCCCAATCCTTAGTCCTTTGAGGACATTGATGCTGGGTGAATTGTGCCATAAAGTTCTTCACCGGTCAGTGAAGACATTTGGGATACTTGAGCAGCTTCATGTTTAACATTGCTATTATTTACCTAATTTAGAAAGGTTATTAAGTCAATCCATGTGTGAGATGTGGTGGGTTAACCCTGGCCAGCAACCAAGCACCCACCAGTCGCTCACTCACTACCCCAGCCCAGTTGGATGGGGAAGAGAATTGGAATAGCAAAAACAAGAAAAACTTGTGAGTCAAGATGAAGACAGTTTAATTAGTGAAGGAAAGAGAGAAAAGAAAAAAAAAACCCAACAAGTGATGCAGAGGCGGTCACTCACCACCTCCTACCAGCAGACTGATGCCCAGCCAGTCTCTGAGGAACAGCTTCTTTGGAAAGACTACCCCCAAGCTTTATTGCTGAGCATCACGATAGATATCTCAGAATATGCCTTTGCTCAGTTTGGATCAACTGTCCTGACTGTGCCCCCTCCCAACCTTTTGCCCGCTCCCAGCTTACTTGCTGGCGGGCAGAGTGAGAAGCAGAGAGGGCCTTGATGCTGTGCGAGCACTGCTCTGCAATAGCTAAAACACTGGTGTGTTATCAACACTGTTTTAGTCACAGATGTAAAACACAGCACCATATGGGCTGCGATGAAGAAAATTAGCTCTATCTCAGCCAGACACAGTACAGATGTATTTGTCAGATGAGGACCTGTGCTTTGTAAAGCTCCTTCATGACTTCAGCTGTAGCAGAACCAGACTGCTTTCCATCCCTGCATCCACATAATGAGGAATACAGTACATTGGCTGGTCCTCTGACAAATGTACTCTTTTAACTACCCCTTTGGGGTCAGTATGCAATCTATGCTCCTGATCCACAATGGAACAACTACTCTGCCAATGTTCTCCTCCTACTGAGACTATTATTTTTTTGTTGTGTGTGTTACTTAGAAGCCCATGTACTTTTGTGCTTTATGGCATAGACAATTTTGTGCTAACTTTCTAAATACTTTATTTGCTGTTACTTAAAATCTGCTGGGCTACAGTTTAAAAACTTTTATGATGTGGCATCTGTAGGGGTAATGCTTTTGTCTTTGATATAGCCACTATATTACTACATGATTTATTGTTGAAGTTTCTTACTCTTGACTTTATTTCATTTTAGTTGTTGGTGGTGACTGTTAACAAACAAAATCTATGGATCTGAGGATCTGTCCCATAGAGAAAAGTACAGCTGCAGGAACTGGCCTTCTGAAAGAAGGTTGGGTTTTTACATGCATTATTAGGTTCAGCTCCAAGTTAGCAGATGTTCATTTTACAAAATAATACATCTGATATGTTATTACCTATGAATTCCTGTAAAATTCAGTGTGCAAGGTCAGGATACAGCAAGATAAGAGGAACCTGAGGAAGATTTGAAGACGATAGGTTGCTATAGATTGAATCCCCATTAAAAATAAGAGTTGCTATGATTAGAATGAATGTTGATAATGACCTGAAAGCAGATGCTGCTTTAAATGAAAGGCAGCTGAGCAAACTTCTACACAACATCCTTTTTGTTAACTCAGATGCTGGAGTGACTTTTAAGGCTATATACCACAGGCATAAGCAAAGTGTGTTAGAAGCCCTTCATAAATCACTATGAAATTGTTTGTGCCTGCACTGAATCAAGTTGATAATTTTTTATTATCTCATTCATTATTAAAGAATAATGTCTGATGGAACATGATTAAGAGAGTTCTATTGAGGACATGCAGTGAAAAGATATAGTATGGTAATTTTTGAAAAATTAGTTTTGTCCTGGATTATATATGATTCTACTTCCCTCTTTTTAGTGACGATGAAGACCTTGCTCTAAAAGGTTGCTTGCTATTGGGCTGTTCTTTATTAACTGGTTGGCTTTCCCCAGTACTCTACCCTGCGCAGTAAGTGCAAGCCCGAATAAGCTAAATGACTGAGCTACTTACTCAGCTTCTTACTTTTGTATAACGTAAGGCCTGATGTAAAACACAATGAAGTCAGTGTGAATTTTTCAGTTGAGAGGATCTGTTTTGAATCTGGCACTCTGTTTTTTCCAAAAATCCTGAAACTGCTAGATCTTAGCTCTGAGCGTGAAAATTACTTTGTTGTCTCTGCCCTCTTGCGACAGCTGCATTTTGTTCATCTGCGTGAAAGGCATCTGCCTCTGTGCTCCTCTGAGACCTTCATGCTAAGTGGCAGCCTTTCCATGATTCACCAGCCACTATGACTGGTGTGTAGGGTTCTGGAGCTGTATGCAGCTGAGTTCATGACTGTTAGATGGTGGGGAAGTAGAGGTCTTCTTCCCTTTTTCATGTGACAACATGGCTGAGGCTATATCCATCATTATGACTGACTGACTTATACCATACACAGTCTTTCTGTGACCCGACATGAAATTGCATACCCAGGGTTTCTTCTTAGTGAGTATAGGAGACAGAGTAACTCAGAAACTGATTACAGTTCATCATTAGGTCAACGAGTTAGAAGTTTACATTCATAAGCTAGACTTCATCATAAACTTAAGTTTTAGAAGACTGTACAACTGAAGTCTGAAGAAATGTGCTGAAAACCCCATCTAAAGTCTTAAGATAATTTATTTTTATAGGCATGTTTATGAAAGTCTCTAACACATCTGCTTTTTTTTTCCAAGCTAAAAATAATACAGCATACAGGTCGTTAATTGTAAACTGCCTAACAAATTCAACCTTGGGGCATAGTTCAAATAGCTATTGAACTTACTGTGTTTCACTCAGTAACTTTATTACAGTCTGTCAAGCTGAGATCATCAGCTTCTTTCAAGAATCCATTTGCTGAGAGACCTGAAAATTACCTGGAGCAGAGATGATGAAAATCACAATGAAGGAGAGGACATCTACTTTTAAATGCTCCCATAACTGTACATGTCATAGCCCTTCACCACTAGAGGACAGCAAGACTTCAGGCAAATGGGGTTGTGTGAGGAGGTGGGAGAAAAGGAGAGAAATTACTTACGCAGAGTTAAGAAAGTATTAGTTCAGAAGTTACATGCTTCTAGCTATAATCAAGCTTCTTAAAGAATTGAGACAGGTTTGGAAGATGTTTCAAGACAAAATACAGAGGAGACACTTAGATAAAGAAAAGCTGAAGTTTTAATGTAGTGGTTTGCCTATCAGTCATAGACAACGTTATTTGAAAAGCACAATACTAACTAGTTTTGAGAGCCATATACTGTTTCCATTAAATTCATAGATAGTTTTGTATTGATTTCCGTAAGAATAGGGCTTTGCTTTGTAATCTTAAGTAACTGGTAGATGTTCTGATTTTTGATGAAGGACTTAGGTGCCCTTATGTAGGAAAGTTGTTACAGTCCGTTATTTAGAATGGAAATAATAGTCTGAAACCACTGGAAAGAAATCTTCTGCTTCCATGCCTATTACTTTAATTGTATTTATGTTTGTAACTTGTAATGCAAGGACTCATTAAATGTTTCGACATAAGCTATGGGAAATGGACTCAGAACAATGCAATTTGTAATCAGAACCAAATTTTTCACCTTCATGGCTTCAGTATGTCAGACAAGATAAACTTCTTTAATCTTTATGGCAAGTCACTCTGACATTTCTCCATTAAAAGTTCAAAAGAGGCTTTGAAGCGACCTCAGTTTGTCATAAGTCTGAATTGGGTTTTAACTGAAAATTCAACAATGATTTATAATCCTAGCAAGAAGAGAGCTCTTGAACATGTGTTTTATCATCACTGAATCATCACTGAACTGAGAAGGACATCTCACATTTTGCAGTCTCATGGTCATTTCATCCCAGGCCAATTGGATTAATATTGTCTGTGATCACAATGCTGAGGAACAACTAATCTTGTTCACCAGCAAAGTGGGGTGAAAGGGAAGGAAATGCCCAAATAAACAGCAAAACTGAGAAATATTAATGACAAGCAATTGCTGTTGCTGTGCTCTTTATTGCTTCAGCCTAGAGCCACAAAACTACAATGGTGCATAACAAGGGATGAATATAGAAGAAATATGCTGAAGATTGCACCTAATAATTTTTAAGATCACTTAAGAGTGCTCTTTACAAAACCTTCCTGTGTTAGTGGGAATATGAAATTCAAAAAGACCCAAGTGAAATTTCCTGAGTACTTTCATATTGTATTGTTCATACCCAGAACATCTGCCTTCTTGGCAGAGCCAACTGTCCCAATAGCTTATCCTGATCTGGATTTGCAAATTAGGCATCCTAAATCTGAACAAAATTTTCTTCAAAAACATGTGGAAATGGTGCTGCCACCCAATCCAAAAGGTTGATACCTGGGTGGGTTCACTGGCTTCTTTAGCCTACAGCAATTAGATCCTGCATCTTTTGTTTCCCAGAAGGGTGCCCTGACCAAGAGGCTGTAGGGAGGACTGGGCTCGGACCTTCTGCAACTGTCTGGGGAGAACTAGTATGTCATACAGCAGAGAGTGCATGGTTTATGGGGCCAGACAGAAAGAACTATAAGGATCATGATTCTCTAATTCAGTGGTTAGGACTCCTCTCTTCCAGCAAGCTAAAAAAAAAGTCTTCTGTCTCCAGATGTACCAAGCCATACCCAGATGAGGTTGAAATGAACTCTTATTTCATTTTAGATTTCTGATTCAGGGAGGCACCTGAGATCTCAAGAGTGATCAGGTATAAAATACACCCATTCTTCATCATTCCTTTAGGAAGATATCATGTCTGTCCTTCAGTATTCTGTCTGTGATCAAGTGTGACTCTCCCCCTGTAGTGTCTAGAGAAGTCAGACATTTAAAGTCACGGAATGCACCATCAGGGCAAGAGGCTTAAGAGTTTGGTGTGACAATACTAGAAGAAGCCATACCTACGTCTCTTTCTAGAACAACCTTTATTCAACGATGCAAATGGCTGCAGTTCACTAAGGTATCGATTTAGCAATGTCCTTAATCATGCCTAATCTGTAATCATTTTGGTATTTACTTTGATATCCAAGGGGCTATTCCTTTCCTGCCATTTTTTCTTGTGGTTGGTGTCACTCTTTTATTTTCATGCACAAGCAATTTTGCTTTTAGGAGTTATAAGGACAGTCACGTATATTTTTTTCTGACTTAGAATCATAGAGGACAGTCACGTATATTTTTTTCTGACTTGATTAAATGCAGAAGAAATTATGTTCATATCCTGTGAGAAGAAGGTTGTTTAGAAATCCCCGTGTTGCTAGGCTAGTGGTAGAAGTGCCAACAGAGGTGTGGCATGTGGGATGTTGAATCTCAGCTTTAAGAAGAGAAATACTAGAAAGCTTCCCAGATGTTCTTAGCATATACCTTTGAACCACCAATTTCAGCTCTGAATGGGTCCCTGTAAAGGCTTAGATGCTCTGAACTCCTGCCTTCCAGAGGAAGGTCCTTTTCATCTAGCTGAAAATTAAATACTAAGTTCCTTTAGTTTTCCATTGATCCCTCCAGTTTTAATTGTGTAGCTAGAAGTGCTCACTGTTGAAGGATGCTGCTGTATTTTGTTATTTGTCCTGCTGAACAGGATAACATTTCAAGAAATTAATCTGGACAGTGTTGAAATTGCTGAAATGAATGAAGAATCTTCGGTATTTTCCAAGGAGTTCATGTTATTAGAAAGAACATGTAGTTACTTGTGTGCTACATTAATTCTGCATGTATGAGCTGAATCTGACAACCGCGTGATGTAGAATTTTATCTCTAAGCTGTTAATGCGGCATATTCAGTTTATATAGTTTCCTAAAATATTTCTTGGGCTATTGGGCTAGCAGTTTTTTTTAGCACTTCATTGTTTACAGTGTTTACATTCTAGATATGAGACACGTATTGAAACCAAATGATGTTTCTCTTTTTATAACTGCAGCAGATTCTGAATGTCCTGAGGCTATAACTGACTGGCACACAGAGAGATTAGATAACCATTGCATAATAGGAATGGCTGGAGAACAGTGGAGCTGCATGTACTCCTTTAAACATATGTCATTTAAAAAATGTAACTCAAATGAAGAAAGACTTTGTGGTCAGATATATATTAAATTAAGTTACAGCTTATTTAAACACACTGGAGCTATGTTGTGGCATTGCTGAAATTAGAACAATGGGCTATAATATGGCAAAAGGTCTAGTTAATTTTTCTCTGAAACATGTGAGGCATGCCATTACAGTAACTCTTCTGGGAGTACTTTAGATTGAAGGTGTAAAGGTCTGTGATTACATTCCAGGTTCATGCTACAACTCATATTACTTCAGGAGTTTTGTAGCAATGAACTGTGACCAGAGAGAATGGGAGGAAGGAAAAAAGACTTGTCTGCAGTGCATACAGCAGAAATGTGCACTTGCGGAGTTTTTTGTGGTATGTTTATTGGTACCTCGTGTCTCCACATTTGGAGTGGCTTCAGTTTATGAATTGTGAATATGTATATGTATCTGGAAACAGAGCATATTCGTTATTGGATAGGAAATGTGGTTGTGATCTTGTGAGCTTCTGGAAGTCTGGGACTGGGGAGTATCTCCACAGTGTCAAGTGGTGCAAGTTCTTACCAGGTAGGTCCGACTGGTTGTTGTATAGCAAGACATGCTGAAGATTGCCCACGGTGCACATGCTAATCAGCTCCACTGTGCCTGTGCACTGAGTTTAATGTTG
The DNA here is from genome assembly GCF_000699145.1 of Aptenodytes forsteri. Classification (NCBI taxonomy): domain Eukaryota; kingdom Metazoa; phylum Chordata; class Aves; order Sphenisciformes; family Spheniscidae; genus Aptenodytes; species Aptenodytes forsteri. The sequence goes on along the minus strand of NW_008794159.1, from coordinate 502,448 downwards.
TAGGAAGTGTCAGCTCAACATACATCTGTTGTACAGATTATCTGTTCAAGTGCAGTGAATCTGATCCATGAGAGACATACTGGGTTTACAGAGCATGCTCTACAAGCTGCAGTGCGTCCATCATACTTGTGTCTGGGAAACATGACAACTCCATTTTTACACAGCAATTCTGTTTGCACATGCTCTGTACCTGGAGCCACAGCTTCTCTGCGGTACACATAGAGGCATTTCACAACTGCGTAAGATGTTACAAGTAGACATTACTGAAAATGTCTTGAAGACTTCAAAAGAAGGGACATACTGCATAATTGTTACTTCATTTCTGAAAAGTTGTTTGCTATGCTCTCCTTTCCTTTCCACAAACTCATTTTTTATCCCTCCCAGGCTTCATTCCCATCCCATTCCACCTTTCACCATCTTTCAGTGCATGCCATAGGAGTAGTAACACAACCAGATAGTTATTAGCAAGGCCTCTTCACTCCTGGCAGCAGCCAGATATTTCTCTCCATTCCTTTAGGTATTCCTCTGCACCGCAAGTCTGACTGCTGTCTATGCTTCTTCCCCTTAGCTCCTAATTCAGTCTTCTGTCTGTGTGAAGAGCCATCACGTATGGTAAAGGTAAGAGATATCTTTTTGGCTTGGGGTCAGTATAGATGAAAGTATCTTCTGGCAACTGGAAGACTGCAGTTTCTCTCATCATCTTCTCTGTGGTAGGAAGCAGAGCACAGGTGCTGCAAATCACTGGGAGGAGACAATGCAAAGTGCTTGGTGTGAGGTACAATCTTTAATACCTGCTGGTATCTCAAGTACATTAGAAAGCTGTCTTTGCAGTCATAAGGGCTAAACTTCTTTTATAAATCTTCTGCTCTGCACAAAGAAAGCAAGCTGCACTGAGAAGAGAGACCTAACTCCCCAGAGCAGTTTCTAACAAAAACAAAGTCTTTTCTGCATTTTTCTACTTGTTTTTTAAAGACCTTTTATATTGACTTCAAAGGGAAAATATGCTATAAAACACTTTTTCAATGTATTTATAAACAGCAAATGGTCACCTTATTCTTAAACAAGGTAAATAAAGCCACGAAATGCATAGCTCAGACCTGTCAAAAAACCTACTGCTTTTAAATCAGAAGAAACATTTCACACTTCATCTTCAAAACAATTTTACTAAAATTCTGTCTGGCAATGAGACTATTCTTGGAAACAGTAACCCTACTTAGCTTTAAATTGTTAAATGTCAGAGCTGGGCTTATGTTCACAATGGAACTAAATGATGAACACCACCAACTGAATGACCTTTATTGAGTAAACAATTTGTTGCAGTCTCTGGTGAAGCCTTTCCATTGACATGACTTTAGATTAGGTGATACGTTAGAATAAACACAACCGATATCTAACAGTAAAGGAAACATTCAAAATATTACTTTATTTCCCCATACTCCCTAAAGTCTATCACTTCATTCTCCTGCACCTGTTAAAGAAAAGCCCAAGGCTACTTGAAACATTCAGAGTTTTCTTTGAAAATTAATCCACATGGAAGAGAAATTGAGAGTAAGGGCAACCCCTACTCTTCCTGCTACACTTACATTGTGTACACAGATGATGGAAGAAACTAATTGTGGTTTCTGGGTTAAGGGCCAGCTTGTGCCAGGAACTCAGGTAGCAATGAGCTTTTCTTTCCCTCCACAATACCTGAATAGCTTGCAAATGAACTGGGCACAAGTGAAGTACCTTTGCTTTGGGTTGTCATGATAGTGCTTCCTCAGTGCATCAGGAGCACTGAGGTGGACATTCATATCTAGTAAACAGCAAACTCAGGTGCTTGTTTTCAGAAACAAATCTCTCCAAATTCCTTCTGCTGGCAACGTGGCAACGCCTTTTGGGAACTACAATCCAGGGTCCTTAGCCATATTCTCCACAGGATGTGCTAAGGAAATGAGGCTGTCTCCGTCCTCCTCCTGTTGCAGTTCAGGGCATGGTATTAACCAGAGTAACTTGCTACCCTGGATGGGATGCTGCGTGTGTTTGTGTTTGGATTCATCTTTTCAAAGGCCAACGTCTTTGGTCAGCCTGCAACATAGAATGGTGTTTAAATGGCATGGTTTGTTTTTCTAAGCATAGGCAATTGTATGTTCCATATGAAGTGTCTCCTTAGGCACCAGGCACTTTCAGAAGGGTGTGAAAGCAGAATACCAGCCTAAGAACGCAGCTCACAGACAAACGATGAGAGCACAGATGGGATGCAGTGCCTGAAGCCCACAGGGAATGAGCAACAGAATTAAGCATGCATTTTCTTCGATGATGGTTGGATAAAGACTATGTGCTTGGTAGCGGGTTCTGATTTTATATTTCAGTGCAGTCATGTGAATTTTGATGAGGTTCAAGGAGTTACCTATTTAGTAGTCACACCTTAGGGAAATTTTCATATGCTAAATGTTTGAGTATCTTGCTCTCTTATAGCATGTTTCTATTGTCATCGTGGGAGAAGAATTGGAGTCTTCTTTTGTCAGTTATTTAAAACAAACTGGTGAAAAACGGGTATAGTAAGCAATCAGGTCTGTGCTAAAAAGTTCCCCTCTCCAATTCTGTGCTAATAAATGAGGAATTTACTTATATCCATGACAAATTCAACAGAGAAAGTAATCAGCCCTTGTGTGTGGTACATAAATTATTTCTTTGTCAACTTGAAACCTATCAGTAAGTTTATCAAGTAAAGACAATTGGTTTAGACATGTTCATGCTTCTGATATTAATCTAGCTGTTTAACTCCTTTTGTAGGTTTGCTCTTCATTAGCAGTCATATGCATAATTTATGATCTAGTTTTTCAAAGCATAGAATTCTGTACATTGGGCCCCATCTATCTTCCTTTTAAGTTTTGCTACAGAAAACTTAAGAACAAAGAGGATCAAATCATGTTAATGTATAAACCTACACATAACGAGTGATTGAAAAAGCAGTATATATCCCCTGCAAACCACTGTCATCACTTTGTGGGATTCCAGCTGTGTGGAAAGGACGTGAAATTGTTTGATTGATTTTTCCAGTAAGTGATGCATGTATATTTGGTTACCAGAGACATCTAATGTTCATCTAAAATAAGCTGTTCAAGACCTGGTATATTTGGCAGGATGCTTGTCAGTGTTCAAGGTCACATGGCGGGGTGACCTGCTAGAGCTCTCAGAACAGCTGAGGTATTACAGGAGGACAAAAGGATGGTAAGAGTAGGAGACTGCAGGGGAGTGAAGGTGGAAGTAGGAGCCTGCCCCGGGGCAACACGTTTAGATGTAAGTGAGGAGGTGAGAAGTGGATATTAACAGAGCTTCATGCAGCTACACTTCCATATGGTTAAGCAGCTGTGTGCTTGCTCCTCTTAAAAACACATTTTCCTATTACAGCTTGGAGCTGATTTGTTCAGAGATGCACTCCAGGCCATAGCATAATGAAGCAAAGCCGTGCTTTCTACTTGGGTTGTGATATTTTAATTAAACACCAGGTAAAATATTAAAAAAGCTTCTAGGTGACTTAGAAGTCTAACTTACTTTTTCATCAGATTTCTTAGAACAATGTTGAATTGGTCTTAAACTGTATTTGAGCAAGTGTGAAAATGGGGCCTAAATATCTGTATCTAATGTGTACCCATATTTCTTTATTTTAAAGAATCCTTGTGTTTGTTAGGAAAGGTAGAAAATGAGAAATATTGTTACTCTCTTCCCTTAAATCACTCAAGCTGGCTTGTGAAGCTGAATAGTAAGCAGTAGTATTGGCAGAAGAGAGTAGGAAATTAATTAAAAGTGTAAAGGAGAAACCAAAGGGGAAAGGTATTAATGTGCCCTGAAGAATTCTTTTTCTTAATACATAATTCTTTCCTAGACTCATAACACCACCATTGAGCAGACTATTCTATTCTTCATTTTTGTATCTTAAAAGTCTTCATAATAATTTACGCTACTCAGACTGCAGAACCTTACCTTTTAAATCTTCACTAATGTCTGTTGTAAATACTGTGTTTGCTTTTGATGAAAGAAATAATTTTTTGTGTGTGCTACTTGGTTTTCTTTTATTCTTTCTCTTCAGTCACTCTTGCTTTACTTTGCTATAATGCTTTAGCTAAGCATTTTAAAATAATACATATTAAATAGATTTGAAATTGAAACATGGAATAACTTTGGAAGATTTTAGGAAGATGGTGAGATTTTAAATGCAGTTAAGAGATGTTTGCTGACATGTCTTTACTGGGTGACAGAATATACTGGATAACAAAGTTACAAAGAATTATGAGATTATATAATATTTGGATTTGAGCTGCTCTTCCGGGCTTTTGGTCCTGAGGTAAAATACATCCACTTCGGATGTAGTTTCAACAGCTCTTGATTTTCTCCGTTTGCATCTAGTACAAACATTACTGAAGCATCTGTGTACACATACAGGTAAGAATCACTCATCCATGTCTTTTCTGCAAAGCTGGTACCGTTAGCAGTGCTGGCAATCGACAGCCTTCACTCTTTAGGCCTTCCTGTCTTCTTCATGCAGGAGTAGTTCCTGCAGATCCCAATTAGCCTGAAATCTGTGAGAAAAGAACCGAACCCAAGCAGTACCAGAAATGACATCTCACCTTGGAACGTGGCTGTGACAGGAAAGGACTTCCTGCTGTTTATGTTTCCACTTCTTCAGAGGAAAAGCACAATCTGGATGTAAATATCTCTTCTACACATTCTGGGGGAGGGATGAAAATTGAAGTATAATATCACACATGGCACCATTTTCATCACATTTCAAAATTCTTTAGGAAACCACATACTTCTATTTATCCACTTCTTTTAAGAAAAACTGTTAAAATACTTGAATTAAGATAAAAAGCATAGCTGAATGTGCATTTTGCTTAGTCATATTTTGACTCAAAAAACCTGATGTTTGCGGAAAAATTTTGTACTGCATCACATTTCTAAACCCACTATTCAAACAGCCGTATAGATTATATCCAAAATAGATAGTTGAAGTTGAGAAGTTGAATCTTAAATCTTCTTGAATCTTGAATCTTAAAGAAGTGACTCCTAAATGTTCCACTAAGATAGGTACTCACTTTGCAAACAAATGTGTTTCATAACAAAGCAGATTAAAAAAGTAAAAGCTACTTGTGAAGAACTCTAGAACTTCTTGCAAAAATATCAAGAACCACTAGAAATATCACTGCATATAATAAAAGATGTAAACAAAGAGAGCTGCTTTTCTTTGAAAACAGAAGTAAATAGTTCTTTCCTATAAAAATCTTCAAAAAGGAAAAGTAGGATTATTTCAATTACACAGTTCACATCATAAATTTTCTAAAGAAAGTGTAATCCTGTGTTAATGCAGCTTCTTTAACTTGACAGTACAAGGTTTGGTTTGAACCCCAAAACCCCTTCTGGAGTTTTAATATCTCCTTGAATAAGCTCAGAAAAAAAGCAGGTTCGGTAAAGGAGTCTTTGCACCAGCTATTTCAAGCCTTCCAAAAGGAGCTTTTGCAACTTTCATACACCAGTTTTTTTGTGTTTGCAAAAGCCCAGACTTGTGAGTGTATCTTTCTTTTTCATCACCTTGAGCATATGTGCTTATAAATCTCTTTTAGGGTGACTAATGATAAACTTCGACCATATTCCTGCAAGCAGGAATGTAAATACATCAGAACTGCATTTCCTAAGATGGCAAATTCTGCATCACTTGAAATTTTTCAATCAGCATTAGATTTCTTCTAATCACTTAATTTTTTTCAACCACAAATTTTGGGCTAGATTCAAGGACTGCTCTGTAATACCTAGGAGAATTTTTTTTTTTTAATCTCAGTGTCAGGTTACATGATTGTAAATTCTTTTCAGATCTTCAAATGTTTCATTGTTCTCTGCATGGACAGTGGATCTTGAAAAAGGGGGAGGGGATTGGGGAGGTGGCATGGGTGTGGAAGTTAGAAACCACTAAATGAAGGCAGAGGACAGAATGGCATGAAAGGAGAAAAGATAAAAATAAAATAAAATAAATGAGATAAAGGAGGACATAGATGAGCATGCAGTTTCAGAAAGCCAGAAAAATGTAACTGACAGACCACAAAAGCAAGTGCAAGGGGCAGAGTTGATTGAAGAAGAATTTGCTACATTGCACATTTTCATCAGAACCAAGCTCTGCACTTAGGTGGCCAAGCCTTCAACTTCTCAGGAACACTGGTTCCATCCAGTGTAGCTGGATTGGTTCCATCTTTCTTTTGCCTGATACTGATCAAAAGACAGGAAAACGAAGAAATTTCTGCGGGCCAGCAGGGTATGAAATACAATTTGAATAATGCAGCTACTTCAATAATGCAAAACGAAATTTATCAGCTTAGTTACTATGCCAAGTAGCTATAAATAGATCTTGTCATTAGATGACTGTTGTGGTTTAACCCAGCAGGCAGCTAAACACCACACAGCCGTTCGCTCACTCCCCCCCTCCCCTCAGTGGGATGGGGGAGAGAATCAGAAAAAAGAAGTAAAATTTGTGAGTTGAGATAAAGACAGTTGTCGTGGTTTAACCTCAGCCAGCAACTGAGCACCACACAGCCGCTCGCTCAC
>NW_008794159.1:486487-495219 GCF_000699145.1 Aptenodytes forsteri | reverse complement strand
ACCCAATAAGCGGCCATGTCGGTCGTCCCCCCCCCAGCCAACTGCCCCCAGTTTTTTTGTTCAGCATGACGTCACATGGTATGGAATATCCCTTTGGCCAGTTTGGGTCAGCTGTCCTGGCTGTGCCCCCTCCCAGCTTCTCACTGGCAGGGCATGAGGAGCTGAAAAGTCCTTGCCTGGTGTAAGCACTACGTAGCAACAACTAAAACATTGGTGTGTTATCAACATTATTCTCATGCTCAATCCAAAACACAGCACTCTACCAGCTACTAGGAAGAAAATTAACTCTATCCCAGCCGAAACCAGGACAATGATATAACAGCTGTATATTTCGTATGATTTATTTTGCTGCTTCTGATGGCAAACACTGCTACCTCATAGTGCCAGATTGATTTCTGTAAAGGGATTTTTAGCTGATATAAAATGTCATTATTGCACTGACTTAAATCCAGCTATGTCTCAGCTTAAGTTGGGGGTTTGGCCGAAGTGTTTGATAGATGGTGCCAAGAAGAGGAACAGTAGTGCGGGGAAAAAAAAGAGCAAGTGAGTGAGTGATCTTGGTTTTACAAAACACCCATCTGATTTCTGAGTGAAAAAGTTATGAAATGACAGATGCATGCTCCCATCTTATTGAGTAGCTCATTTACTTTTATGTATGCTGACCACAGAGTCCTGTAAAGGTAACATATGATTGCATACCTTAATTCTACTGAGCGAAAATCTTTCACATGCTTTTTTTTTTTTTGCTTTATGTCAAGGAATGGCAATGAATTTAGTTGTCCAGTGAATCAGAAAAACAATCTGCTGGCTTGTTTTGTAGTATTAATAACTTCACAATGACAACAAAATAGTTCAATTACTCTGTTTCCCATCCTATATTAACAGAGATATATTAATCGAATAGAGATATATTATTTGAACTTCTGGTTTTGGGTCCATATCAACTCCTTGTTTTTCCCAAAGTTTCCAGTAAATTTGAATCTGGAGTTTCTACAATTTCTAGGTAGTATGGGAAGGCTATTTGATAATTTGGGTAGCAGTTGGTTATGAATTTCTCCAGACATTTCTGAGTTTTGAATCAAATCCACCTGGGATAGGACCTATGAACAATCACTGATCATATGAGAAATAATGAACTGCAATGAGTTAAACAGCTACAAGTTATATCAGCCCTAGAATGGGTACCCAAAGATGAACAGAGCTTAAAAAAAAAGTTCTTTGACGGCACTGGCAAGAAAGAGAAACCGTCATACTGCTGCTTCTTTAAAGGGCAGATGAACCAGCCCATGAACAGTTTCTTTAAAACTCTTCCTACTTCCAAAGGCTTCACATGCAGGTGTCTAAGGAGTGAGTTTCTCACGTGTGTACCTATCCTACTGATTTCTAGGGTGCCAAGGACTTGGAGTCAAGTGAGGATATAGACCATCGTTTCAACCCAGGGAAGACCACGTCAGCAGCTCCACTCTGCTGTAGTTTGTAACAACGTCCACTACTAAGAAAACAGCTTAACTTAACTGCATAGGCTAATTGACACCAAATAACTGTGTTACTACATTGGTTAAGAAGAATAGCTCAAAGTCCTAAAATTGCTTGAATACTGAGAGCTTTTCTTCATTGATGAAGTAGATAAAAATGAAGTTTCCTGATTTGCATTGACTTTAACAATTAATGATAGCCCTACAGAACCAAGCGCCAGCAATAAAAAAAAGTTTATATCATATATTTGGGCATCTTCTTTTTCTTCTTTTCAAATTTAAGATTAATTGTGTTTGACCACCGTCGAGGACAGTGTGATTTTCAAACCTTTCTAGAATTACTTAAAGGAATATTGTCAAGTACTTCCATAGATTCTAATTTATATCTCTGGTTAACCGTATTAGAGTTTTGACAGCAGTTTCCTCTGCTGATTTTATCCTTTTTGAAAACTGTTTCCCCCCCTCATCTGTATGAAACAAAAGCAATCGCTAGGGCTGATTGCCAAGGTACTTTATTTCTGTATTTTTTAACTGCATAGAAAGAAAAAGAGTTCAGCCGCATACCTCAAACTTCTATCTTTCCAGAGCAAAGTCACTCAATCAAGACATTCAATAGCAAGCATTTAACAGAAGGTACAAGGGTACTGTTACACTTTGGGCTTATACAGCTACATAACTTCCCAGGGGACAGGAATAGTTGAAGTAGAGACTGTCCGTGGTGTGTAAAATGAAACATATACATACATCCTTTGGAGGACAAAAGTCTAATTGTACTTTGATTTTTAGAGAAGTAAAGAAGAACCCAACCAAATGTTTTAGGCAGCTGTCACCTTAAATGGCATGCAACCTTGGATAATGCAAAATTAAAAGCAGACTTGTTTAAAGACAAAAACAAACTATGAAACTCTTCCCTATGAACTGTTCTTTAGCCCTCTGTACTTTCTAAGGTGTGATGACCTTTGCTGCTGATGTCGTCAAATGGAGAGGAAAAGTGAACTTTGAGGGGCATGCAGAATATCAAATTTGTAGCATTGTTTATCAGAAGATGTTGAAAGACTTCTGGAGAATGTTCACATCTCTTTTACAATGAGACAGCTTCAGTCTGAGTACATCCCTGTCATAGTTGTGGTGTTGTATAGTGAGGAAGATGTGAATGCCAGATAATGTTTACTGAAAGAAAAATTCTTATGCTTTCCATCATGCTGAATAACTTTTTGCACATTTTTAATTATTTTTCTGCATGTTAAGAAAACGAATACAGTTTTATAACAAAGGAGAACAAATAGCAGTTTCCATTTTTTGTACTGAAGCCCTGTGTATAGATATGATAGCTGTGATCTTTCACTACACAGTATTTCAGTTGAAATAAACAGTCTAATTTAATACTTTAAATAATATTCACTAAATATCAAAAAGGCCACCGTGTTATATTTGTCCCCTTGATACATGGGGATCAAGCATTTTAATAAAGTACCTTTTTAATTAAAAAAAGAAATACCAACTTTACATTATTTTGACATTCTGAGTCTGTACAAATAGTGGTATAAATTAGATGGACTGGCAGCCATCTGATTGCAGTGCCTTCAGTTTTCTTAAAAACAGTTTGACTTAGGGAGAGAGCTGCAATTTAACATTCACACACTTACAGCATAGGAAAGACAAAAAAACCCCTTTTCAGTGCCTTTCCAGTAAGGCAAGTGCTGTTAATGCAAAGTTTGTTCAGCATCCCTATGGAATTTCAACAGTGAGGCCTTGACCCTCTACTGGGATATGATAGCTCAGATCTCTATATCTGTGAAGAATCCTTTTTAAATCATTGATGTACACCTGAGTGCTTTTCTGTCCCAGTTTATCATCTGGTCTATTTGTTTTAAAAGATCACAAGAATTTAACTGAATAAAATTAGTCTTAATATACTTCACAAAGATAGGGCAGGTTAAAGAAAAGGTTGATATCACAAAAAATGGCCCTGATAACAAAATAAGGTCAGTGTGAAACAGAGTTTTTAATCTTGGTTCAAGCAATGATGAAACGAAAACACTGCTGTGCTTGATTTCAGGTTCACCATTCACATGTTGCTTTTTCTGCTTGCAGAGATAGGTGATCATTCTTACAATATTCTTTCTTCATCGTAAGTAGGCAATTGCACCTGCAGGCAGATGAAATCTACCAGCTTGTATCTAAGAGCAGAATTGTACCCCTACTCTTTGAAGGAAGACATACTGAGCACTTTGTCATGTGCCTAAAGAAATGGTTTATTTTGGCTTTACTGTGCTCTGGTGATTCAGCCACATAGATGTCTTGTTTATCTACACTTGCCTTTTATGTCCTTGCAAAAAGAGGCTTCAAATAGCATAAGTAATGTGTATTCAGCAGTAAGCTACAATACCTAAGCTTAGAGAAACACTGAATTACCTTTGTCTAAAACCATAGCCTGTACAGAAGAGTGTAATTATTTGCAGGGGGGAGCTGGAATGTCAGCAGCTTCTCCCATTTACAAAGGAGCATTTAGGAAATAGCTGGTCTTATGTTTGTTGTGTAACATTAAACACTAAGAAAAGGAACTATAAATTTTCAGATCCAGATCCTCAGACATATAAATACCTTTGAGAAGCCAGGCTGTAGTAGTGAAAACCATAGTTATGTTCTGGGACCCATTTTGTTAGGTTCTGTGCACACAGAAAATAAAAATTGTACTTTTATCCTACAAATTAATTCTTAACTACAAGTCAGCGTATTATAAAATGGATGTAAATGAAGACCAAAAAAGGAGGACAAGGAATCAGTGGGCTGGTTTCGGTCAGTCTGATAGCCCATTGTGTTAACACACCAGCAATTTAACTAGTGCTGCAGTTCTGTGAAGGCTGCCTAAGCAAAGATAGATGTGAGGAGAGTAACGAGGCAGCTATGCAGATGTTGACGTTAACAGATGCCCAAAGTATCAGGGGCAGCAAGGAAGGAAACCCAAATTATTTTACTGTTTGCTTGCTTGCCTCTTTGTTTAGTAAGCCTAAAATGAGTTCAGCATTGGCTGATCACCATCTCAGTAAGAATTGTTTGATAGGGGAGAGATACATGTGCACATTCTGAAAATGCATACCAGTCTTTTCTGATTTCTTGCAATGAAAGAGGGGAGCCAGTGGAAGGATGCAAAGAGACAGCTGTTGTAATGTGAACTTGAAAAATGACTTTTTCAGCAGCTTTCTGGGTATGTACAAGCAGAGCCAGTTTGCGCTGATCGAGACCAATAGAAAGGAGGTTACAGTATTATGAATAACAGGTAATGAGATCCAGATCCTATGGTTAGATAGCGTGCACAGAATCTTGGAGGTAGAGTGGAGCTTTCTAACTGGATTGAGATTTAGATGTAATATGGGTGTGAGGATTTAGAAGGAAGTCTAACTCAAAAGTAGTGATCAGCTGCTGTATATGAATACTGATGAGAGAGATTTGGTGATTGGTAAAGGAAACAGAAGGGAGAGATCAAAAGAAAATGTAAGGGTGTCTTAGTTTTAGTCATATTGATGAGTGGATGTCTATGAGTCAGACACAGGTTTTAGCCGAGACAGAAGGAGGCAGTTGAGTCATCCAGTTTAATTCATGTTTGTGAATGTTACTGGGTGACTATATGGTTGTCCAACCTATTCTTAAACAGTCTCCAATGTTGGAGCTTCTGCAACTTATCTACTTCGTCTTTTTTATTGATTCACTACCTTTATCGCTAGAATGTTCTTCCTAACGTCTAACCTGAATTGTTTTTGCTGCAGGTTCAATCCTGTTTTTAAAGATTGGTGCCATATTAGCCACCTTTCATTCTTCTCATGCAAAAGGGATTCAAGTGAGAATATAGTCACTTCAGTTAATAGTTCAGCCACTGTTGGAGGTAGGATTTTGAGCTAGGTGTATAGTGGTTTGATTCTTAAGTTTACTGAAGTTCAGTTTCAGTCTATGTTCACAGTTCTTTCTCCTTTCCCTTTTGAGGGCTGAGAACACTGCCATTTCACAAAGGATCATAGAATCAAAGAGATAGTACAGCTTGGATAGGACTTTTGAGGTCCCCCCAGCTCAAACCCCTGTTCAAAGCAAGGCCAACTTAGATCAAGTTGCTAACGGCCTTGTCCAGTTTTTAATATCTCCAGGAATGGAGATTTTGCGGCCTCTTTGAGCATCCTTTCAGTGTTCGACTGCCTTCATGGGGACATTTTTTTCCTCTATACCGTCCTATGAAGTTATTGAAGACCAAGATGCTTTCTAGTTCAGTCTCCTCCAGCAGCTGCTTCCTATTATTGGAAACAAATATTGAGGAGTATTTGTGCACAGTTCTTTTTGACCAATGCATTTCAAGAGCTTATTAGACAAAACATGTTCCTTCCCCAAGAGATATCTGGACAACTAACATCCGTCATTCCCACCACTCAGTTTGTTTTGAATGATTTTGCAAAAGGCCTACAGAAATCTTGATTTATCTGATTTTGCTGATTTGGTTTCATGAGTAAGCTTTCCAGAAGAGGCCCCCTATTCTTTTTCCTGTTCATTCTTAGACTTTCAGTGGGTTCCTCCACATTCCAGGCTTTCAGAGCAAATCCTTCATGTGCAAGCTAACATCACCTTCTATCTTTTCTCTCTTCTATCTTCCTGAAACAAACTAAATGAAATGCAGGGCAACTAATTGAGTTATACCATTGGATCTCTGCTTTGCCGTTTATTTCACAGCCCTGATCATGTGCTAAGATTTCTACCAGCTCTTGTTTTTTTCCCTTAGTATGCAGACACCTAAGATGATCAGTGGTTTGTGCCAGTTCTTCCTTTTGTCCTTCTCATTTCATCTTCAGCCATTTGTTCTGACAGTATTTCTTTTGCCCATAACATTGGGTAACTGTTAGTAAAACTGGATTACAATACAATTTTTAAAATATCAAATTATGAAGGAGAGCAACACATTTCTCACAATATTGTGTAGAAAATGAACTGTTTCCATGGAGTGGGTTTTCTTCTGAAATGACTTGTAAGCACTACAGTTTATAAGAAGGAGTCGCTAAATACTGCAAGTGCTGAGACTGTAATGTAAGGAAAGATTGCAAAAGAAGTTAAGTGTAAATGCATTGGAAGTCATGGTGAGAATTGGTATCTCATGTTCTGAAAGGGTGATCGTGAAGAATACAACGCTTTCAAGCGTTTATTACTCTATAAACCACACCCAGAATTTTAAATGAAAGGCTATAATCCTATGAGATTGCAACATATAGGATGGATAAATTGAATTTATATGTATTTATTTCCAAACATAACATAAGCAATAAAATAGCTAATATGTACCATGCAATATGAATTCCACAGGCATTTTTATTATGTAGTTAAGGGCAAAACATGCCAAAGGAAGGAAAATAGCATAATTCTTAAGTTTATAATTATGTCTATCAGCAGGGGAAGTAGTCTAAAACAAAAAATGCTTGCTTTAGAAAGTATTTTTGTCTATGAATGTTAAATGTGAAGGTCAACTGACCCTGTGGCCTCAACTTTTGTTTAGTAGTGTAATGTGAGTATTGTTGACTCTGATACGCAGGGTTCCTGTGATCAGAAAACATAATTATAGAAAACCAGAATTTGAGTATTGAAGGTTAATGACCTTAGTGTATTCAATTTCATGCTATCCATAAGACAATTAAATTGAGTTTGTTATAAGGCTATTTTTAATAGCTGCTGGACATTTTCCATTTGAGAGAGCACTCCCAGTAATTACAGGGCATCAGAATCCCAAACGATTTAAAGAAATTTAACACATTTTACCCAGTCTAAGTGTTGTCTGGGTTCATTGCTGGTGAAATCATCTGACTTCTAGTTCTCAAAGTTAGGTGAGGTTTGGCTGGAAACAAATCCCTGTGAGTGCAGCGCGCAGGGTGCTCGGCTGTCTCTGCTCCCATTGAAGTTCAGTAGGAGTAGAAAGATTTGGTAGTTAGGATTAGAGTGTACTTCAGGCTTTGCTCTTGACTGAGGAACTCCAGTCAAAGTATTTAGTGAGTGTTTTTAGGCCATTACAGTACAAGATGTCTGCTTTCTGACTCACCTTTTCTTCTGCAAAGAAAGTGCTTTCCAGACAAGTATTCGGAGTAACCTTCATTTTCTCTTAAATTCAAAAATAACAACAGTATTATAGATAAATAACATCCTTGTAGTTAATGTTTTTGAGGATATTCCCTTTTCATCCAGGAACCTTGTTGTAGATTAATGATACTAATTGGCTGGCTCATGATGACTGTCTGTTTAACTCTATCCTTGTCACTCCCCTTGACCTTCACATTCTGTGTGATTTCTTCTAATGGTGCTGAGTTTTAATATCCTGTATTCCTGTACAGGATAACTTATATATGTGATATATATACATAATTTGGCTTCACAGGGGGAAAGCACTTGCCTCTTGTAATTGTTTAAGAAAGACAAGTCATTCTCCTTTGATTGCAGAAGTGGTCTTTTTATTTCCAGTTTCTTATTTGAATTTCTAGAAATATTTTGCTAACTGTTCTGGAGTAGTCACTGATCTTTCTTTCAGGTACCAATACCTGTTAATCACAGATTTATGGCTCTTCTATTTCAGGTGTGAAAAGGCTGTTGTGGTCTGCTGTCTAGCTGCTCAGAATGTATGTCTTTTTAAGAGCATCACTCCCACACAATCAGTCTTTCAGGCTCTCTGCTGTTGGTTTTTTCCACAAGCTTAGTGATGAACAGAATTCTGCATCAGCAGATGAATATTTTCTGGAGAATTCAGTGGATTGCTAGAATCAAATCCTAATATAATCCTATAATATTTCCTATAAAGAAATTGTCCATGTCTTTCAATGTCTACAACACATGCCAAATGTTCTTTTTGTCATATCTTACATACATCATGTCTGTTTTGATCTGGCATGCTGATTGCTCATTTATACTGTAACTGCCAGTAAATTTTTAACAGATATAAGAAAACATTCACATTTGTTCTGTACTTGCTATGCCACTATCTTATTTGTGTGCAGCAAATTTCCTTTTGGTATTCATTATATATATATATAGAGTCCATATATTTTTATATATGGAGTTGTAGTTCAAATGTTTTAGAGAAAAAGTAAATGGATTAGAAATTTGCTGTGATGTACCTGTGTTAGAAAAGGAGAAGATTATTGACTTTTAGCAAGCAGTTACTTGTTTTCTGTCACTCCAGTATATTCTTAGGTAATAACTAAAGGAAATATCAGAATAGAATAGAATAGAATAGAATAGAAT
>NW_008794159.1:421783-486448 GCF_000699145.1 Aptenodytes forsteri | reverse complement strand
ATGCTTGACAACCCTTCCGGTGAAGAAATTTTTCCTAATGTCCAATCTAAACCTCCCCTGGTGCAACTTGAGGCCATTTCCTCTTGTCCTATCGCTTGTTACTTGGGAGAAGAGACTGACACCCACCTCGCTACAACCTCCTTTCAGGTAGTTGTAGAGAGCGATGAGGTCTCCCCTCAGCCTCCTTTTCTCCAGGCTAAACAACCCCAGTTCCCTCAGCCGCTCCTCATAAGACTTGTTCTCCAGACCCTTCACCAGCTTCGTTGCCCTTCTCTGGACACGCTCCAGCACCTCAATGTCTTTCTTGTAGTGAGGGGCCCAAAACTGGACACAGTATTCGAGGTGCGGCCTCACCAGTGCCGAGTACAGGGGGACAATCACTTCCCTAGTCCTGCTGGCCACACCATTTCTGATACAGGCCAGGATGCTATGGGCCTTCTTGGCCACCTGGGCACACTGCTGGCTCATATTCAGCTGGCTGTTAACCAATACCCCCAGGTCCTTTTACGCCAGGCATCTTTCCAGCATCAGGGTTGCACCACTGCTTTGATTTTTGGAGGGTTTTCTATTTCAGCCTCTCTTCCCTTCTCCCTCTGCCTCCTTCTGCTTTCCAGTTTGGGGCAATATTTTGTCTTTGTGATCTAAGACAGTATATGGTTTTGAAAGACTGTTTCTATTAAGCAGAGGTTTGGAAGGATTCAGTTCCTCACGTTGCTATCCATCTATCACACACATGTTAATACCTTATCACCCCTTTATGTTTCCTGTAAGCAAGTGAATGAATTCCTCTGCTCTTAGAGAAAATTTGTGTCATCATTTCAATTTTACCACAGAATGAGTCGTGATATAAAATGCTTCAGTCCCCTTGTAGATTATTGTAATTGGGTATAAGTAAGAGACTGTAACTGTGTTGACTTAGGAAGTTACATTGTCACTGAAATTGGCCCCATGTCTCACAGTGATCCTTAACTGCTATATGCTTAAGGGTTTACAAGCAAATTTTCTTTGTAAGGTCAGTTGTTACATTTGGTCCTCAGTTTAATTCTTGTCCTTCTGAGGGCCGTTTAAAAAAATGGCGTTGACTGTTTACAAACAGAATCCTGTGCTCTGGTTTCTGGTAGAACTATAGGACTTATTTTAATCGTTTCATGGAATGGCAGTTTTGACTTACACAGTAATTGTCTTTCAGTAGTCTGCAGTTTAACAAAAACTGCAGATGTAAGGCTTCATTTTTCAGGGAGTGTGGCAAATCATCATCAGATTGTAACTTAATCATGGGTACTGCCATCAACACCTTAGCTGCTTCACTAGTTAGCAACCTGCAACAATAATGCAAAGGCAGAATTTAGTCCTTACACTTCACTGTCTTCTGAAGCTAATGACAGCAGTTAAATTAAAACAGTCTATTAATTACAACAGAAAAAAACCCCAACTTCGGTTTATTCTTTTCTTGGGGGGTGGGGTGGGCAATACCACTTCTCAGTTATCAGAGTTCTTTCTTGCATGGCAAAGAAGACACAAAAGTCATTTTCCAGACTCTTGTGTCTTTATCATTTTACCACTTTGAGATCTGAAACTCAAACCCCTCACATGGGAAACAGGTAAGAAAAATTTCATTGATATTTTCCCATGACGAGTGCTTGAAAACAGACTTCATTAGTAAGAATTAAAACTAAAATTGTTTGCTTGTAGTCTGAAAGAATGAGCTATTCTTTTAAGCAAGAATATAGGTTGAAAGTCAGTGCAACTTTCAAGTCAATGGAGACAAATTCAGTAAAACAAATTCTGAACATCTGTCCTTGGCAGGTGAGATGAGAAGAATGACCATGCGTGTATCACAAGTGACCTTAGTAATATAGTTGTCTGGATAGGGACTTCAGCTATGGCTCAAGTATTACATTGCAGAATTTAAGACATTAACACGAACTAAAACTTAAATTCAGAATTCTCATTTCATTTATTATATACTTTATAGCTGCAGTAATTCAATTACAGAATAAATTAAACCCATAATTTGTCTGACGATCTTTAAATGAATCTTTGCAATTCTCCCAATATATGGAAATAAATTACTTATGACAAACCATGCGATGACATGTAAAATGCTTTTTATCTTCTCTCTGGAAAAAACGAGAGTTGTAAAATGTGAAAAGGGCATTCCACTCATCCTTTGGAGTTCTCTTGTGTATGTAGATGTTAAGCAGGACAGCAACAGGTAATAAACTTATTTTCAACAATATTTTGGCTGGTCTAGTTTTTGATATGTGAGTTAAAAGCCTTAGCTGTGTATGGATCTAAGAAGCAATTATTTGTTACTTACATTGATTTAATATTAACTGAAAGATGCTTCTTTACTTGAAGGAATACTTAATGCGAGAAGAAACTGTCGTCAGTAAAATTAAATGGTATAATGGAGCATTTATCCTACTGGAAAGAATTTTGGTATTTTCAAATCAGTTCGTACACCTGGGGGCTTCCACAATACAAATAACGGGGAATGTAGAAATTAATTACTTCCACTTGCCTTTAACTGAGAAAAGTATTAGATTTGGATTTAGAAATGTTTTTGCAATATTTTTATTAAGTAATGACTGTTAAAAAGAACTCTGAGACTTAAAAGTATGAGATAAATCTAGTCACCGTGTAATTACTTTACAATTAGATTAGCAATAAAGAGTTCATTACAATTTTTGTAATGTAAACCCACACAAAATAGTTAGATATTTAAGAGGTCAGTCGCTAAAATGATCTAGATCTCACTTGTAAGATTACAGCCTTTAGCTTCGCTCTTAAACTCCCTTCTTCAGTCTACTGTGAGATAAATCCCTGTGAGATGGCAATCCTGAAACTGTTCTGTGTTGAAACTTGGTTGAATGCCATTAAAATATATAGAGGATAATTTTCTTTTTATTCCACTCACTTGTACCAGTAACTGTAATTTTAAATTGTAATTCCACTCTGTCTCCTAGCATGGACATCTCTTTACTTTGTGTGAAACATTATTCTGCATACTTATTCTACTTACTCTGTATACTTAGTGTTAATACAGGAAATAGTGTTAACACAGGAAATTAATGTGTATTAGCTATTGAATTTCAAATTCACCTGTTAACTTCCTCATCTAAACAAGGCTATAGATGAACAAAACACCCACCTTCAGGTGCATTTTAAAATAGAATTTACAAGTCAAAACAGTCTTGCATCTCCTTCCTGTAACTCCATGAGCTTTCGCAGAAATAAAGGCAAGGATGGATACTCTCATTTAACCCATCTCTATTCATGCAAATGCTGTAATTACAAAAATTCTGACCATTTTCACATACATTACACACCATATATACCAACACCATATTTATAGTGCGTATAAATATGCATGTATACACATATATACTCTTTTATATGTACCTAAGGTATTACCTATATCAAGAAGATATAATTTAAAGTTTTATCATGTTTCCCCCCGAACCTCAAGTTGTTAAAAGAACTTCTGCCTTCTGATTAGAATCAAATCCATTTTGATGTACATGCATACATATCAGCTACTGAATTTTAGTCATGTTTTAATTTCAAAATTAGCTCCAGCTCTCTTTCATTCTCTCACAAAGATAGTTACACGAATAGGCTGGTCTAAACTACTATCGAAGTCTGACTGTTTGAAACTCTGGTAGGATCATGCATCTTCAGTCTAATCTGAATTCTAATGTGATCTGGGTTACAATTTTTAGTAATCCAGAACAAATTTTTCTCCCAGGAATGTTTATTCAGTTGGCAATAGACAAATAGTAAGTATCTCAGAAATGCATGGCTCTCTTGTAACTCACTTTGAATTATTATTGGAAGAATTCTGTGTTTTAACGAAAAAGCTGTGGGTTTTGAGGTCTTTTTTTTACTGACATAGTGAATTTCTAGAGAATAAAAATGACAATCTAGGCTATGTAGATTATACACAATACACAAGTTCTATTTTTTCCTCTTGCAACCATATATTGATTCATTCTGTTATAACAACGACCAACCGTGTAGTATGAAACGGTATAAAACAATTGCAGTCCATTCATCAGTGTCACTGTTATGATTTTGATCGTTCAAACACACTCTCAGAAAGAAAGGACAAAAGGCAAGAATAAAACTTTGTTGTTGTTGTTTTAGGGAAGAGGATGTTTGTATCTGTTTGCAACAAAGACAAAGGAGGATTGGTTACTGCTTGCAGCCTTTGCAGCTGCTTCGGGTTGAGGTGACAGGAGGGCTCACAGAGAATAATGGTGGTGACATGAGGTTTGTTTGGTGGAGTTTTGGATTGCTGGGATGCAGACAGTCAGCCCGCACTGAGACAGTGTGTGCCATATGCACTCATGAACATCAGAAATAAAATGCAGAGGTATGTGACACCCTCTTGAGACTATAATGCCTTCTGTTCATCCAGTACATGACTTTAATTTGTAAAACTGTCATAAGAGCAATGTCAGGAGTTGCCAAATGCACCTACCTGTCAGAAACCAGCATGTAGTTCTTAGCTGTATTTACCTGAGCACAATGGTAGATCACAAGTATCTCGCAGGAAGACCTGTGAAAGGAACAGTTGTTTGTACACCAAAATTAAGTAGATCACTGCATACAAAGCTGCTTTGTTTCAAAGTAACACAATAAAAGTTCTGCCTGTATTCATATTGTTGTTATGTATGTTGCCACTTCTTAGCTATTTATAGTTCATTTCCCTTTAGTTCAAAAGAGGAGGAATTAAAATATAAAAGGACAGCTTAGAGAAGGAGAATATGTTCTAAACATAGATATAACAGGAGGAAGCCTGGTGTATAAACTCCCCTCCAGTAATTAATTGAAAATAAATAGTAAATGCCTTAGGCAAGGAGAGATCCTAAATTCCTCCTGGAAAAGAAGGAAATTATGTTATCCTGTTGTATTTCACTCTTCTGAAACCTATCTAGAACTTGAGAGATCTCCTGAAATTAAAATGCATGTCAGAATCTAAATGCTTCAGTACTGAACTTGAGAGCCATGAGTCTGCATGGTCCTCACTGAATACGAATAGGTACAGATACAATTAGAAAACAACATATTCAAAGCATATGAAAGGCATCATATATAATACATAGCTCAGCAACCTTACAGTAAATTGTAAACTGTGGAATTAGCTGAGCACAGCAGTATGAGTTTAGCTTTTAGCTGGATCCTCTTCATCCAAACAAAAAGAAAGGTGGCAGGCTCGGGAAGAAGGTGAGATACCATTTTCTGTGGAAACCATGTACTCACTTGGGGTAAGAGCCATCTGTACTAATCTCTGTGCCTCTGTGTTAGATGAGGGATACCTTCCTTTCAGTAGCGCCCTTAGTCCCATGGCTTCATGAGAACTTTGCTGCCTGTTTGTATTGAACTTGCAGCTGCATGAGGAAAGGTCCTGGGTGAAAGTCCTGCACTGATTACTTTGAAAATAGCCATCATCATTGCTACAGCTGTAATAGAGCACATGACCATCCTTAAGGGCCTGGACTCTTCATGAAAAGTGTGAAAGGGTGGTGCCACAGTCCGTATCTCTAGCAGAGACATTCTAGAGTCATGGTTGTTGCCACCCTGCTCTTCAGAATTGGCAGAGCATTTACATGTTCTGGTGTTAAGCTAGAAGGAATGAGTTAGACACATATTCTGGGGCAGGTATTGCTGCTTTGTTTCAAAGCAATACAGTAAAAGTTCTGCCTGTATTCATATTGTCCTTATGTATGTTGCCACTTCTTAGCTATTTATAATTAATTAATTATAATAATACATAATACAAAACCTTGTGTATTAAAAGTGGAATTCACAGACTTGACATTATGAACAATTTCATATCAGTTCAGAATGTCCTTAATATGTATCAAAATATTTAAAAGGGATGGACAATTTTATATGAAGATTTTAAACAAAATGCCAAGCAAAGCACAAAAAAATTGCTTTGGACTTGAAGAGTAAATTATATTGTCAAATAGGAGTTTTGACCCAGGAAGAACTGTGATTCTGTGTCCAATCACTTTAAATAAATCAATTTTTTTTCTTCATCTTCTTCAGTTCTGAAGTTTTAGTACCCAGAAAAGGTCTGTGTAGTGCTTTTGAAAGTGACCAGAAGTATGCTTTTGCTGTGGTCTTCTGCTCCCTCTGGGGAATATTACACTGAAAAATTGAGGATTAAAACAACCTAATTGAGAACAATCTAGGCCTGCTGATGGGTAACAAGTAGGGGGAGAATATTTTGCAGATTTCTTCCTTGCCTGAAACACAGCATTGAAGATAGAAGGAAGTACCAAAGGCTATATTATAACAGCCCTGAGTGGAAAAACAAAATGTAGGAGTGGGAAGAGACATTGTTGATGTTTTGTTTGTTTTTGAAAGAAAGAGGATAAGAAGGGTAGCAGGGGAGTAGGGGAGATTGTGTGTGGTCCAGGCACCCAGAACTCTTTTTAAAATTTAATTAAATGAAGCAATTAAAAAATCTTATCTAACAAATAAGTAATCTACATTTGAGTATCATCTGTTTGGTGGGGTATGAATCCATGGCCCTCAGGGAATATAATAAATCCGGATGATGTCCATGAAACCTGATGTTGCATTTGGATCTCAGTCTAACTGACAGATATGTAAAATCTCATGAAGACAGACAGCTCCCCACTGGCTCTGCATCTGAGGAAGGTTCCTGTGCAATGTTTTAATTAAGGTTATTTATTTCTTTATTATGATGATTGCATTTTAATTGCTCATGAAGCACCCCAGGGGTGGAGGTGTAGGTACCTTATAAATATTATATGACAGTAAGTAAAGGGAAAATGTTGCAGTTTTAGAAAATAAACCAGCAGCTATATACTTCTGATGCAATTTAAGACTAAAAGCAGAAATGCTTCTTTAAACTCTCTCACAGATTTACAAGTAAATAACATTATCTTATTAGTCTTCTCCATTTAACATAGGTGACTGGCAGTGTAACTCATAGTCATGTCCACATCTTTGCTTAATTGATACACTAGCTAGCCACCTGAAAGCTATCTGATGTGCTTTTCCACTTGCAGAACTTAGTGGGACCTTTTGTATAGGGTCAGGGTAGACATTAATGCTTCCAGTCAAAGCACTGCCTGACTAAATCTCTACTAGGGGAGCAGGATGGGAAAAAGAGCAAAATAAGGAAAAAATCCTGCCTTATGACAACTAGTCCCTCAGCTGCTTCTTCTCCAGGTATTCCTTGGGTCTGTGTTTGGTAAGTGGGCAAGGTATAGATAGCTGGAGGTGAAATCCACATTGTACAAAGGTATGCTCTGCTTTTATGGATTTATATAAGCCTTAGACTTTCGCTGTCTCATCCAAGCAATGTTTTTGTGGCCAGGAACTCAAGCTGTCTATTTATATTTCTATATACTTCTCTTCGTGTGCACAGATTCTTGCAGACACAAATTCTTGCTTGTGGCACAAACTTGTGTTTTGATGAATAACAAAATATTTGCATCCAGCTAAAGTGGTGTTCTAGAAGTTGGGTGGTTTTTTTTTCTATTAGCTATTTTTCCTATTTAATTCTTGATTCAGAAAAGGTTCTTGTACAGGGAGAGAAATATTTTTTCTTTCTCCCCCAGCTTTATTTTCATTGCTTAACTTACGAATTTAGAAAGTGATATTTTTCAAGATGTTTTTTATCTGGCCAAGCTGGGCTTTTTGGCTTGCTTCCAACATTGAAAATTGTTCCCTGCAGAAAAAAAAAAAAATGAAGCATTTCAGCAGCTTAAATTGTTTGACATTGTACGACAATTTGAAATTTATTTGAGCTTTTCAGGTTTTAATATGCACTTTAATTAGGAAGAGATTTGGCATTTTTTTCACACAAAGACTGAAAGGAGTATCTCATTGGGATTATAAACAAGAAGTCTAGTGCCATCTATCAGGGTATACTTTTACTCAGCAGTCAACATAAGATCATATGTCTGATTTTCTCCATCTGATTATTTTAAAGATTGCTACATTCAATAAGGCACTGGAGCATGGCTTACTGTCCAAATTGCAGTTTGTGTAATGTGGCAGTAGAGCCTGAAGAACACTGGTGCTTGTTATACCTGTTCAGCCACCTAGAAAGTTCATTTAAACTATGGTTATGGTCAGGAATTAGGTACTTTTGCATCATCTTGTGGTGGGATAGTTCCATGTAGTTTCTGTATGTATCAGTAATACTATGGGTTGATATGAATCCCCTTAGAAACTACCTGCTTTATAACTATTACTTTTTCAGAGCTAATTCCCTTATCTCAAATAACATAGGATTCTGCATGTGAGGATGTCCAGTTGGATCCTTGCTGCTAAAAATGGTATCACTATTCATATGGCCACAGTTTGCTGTACATATGCAGGTGGTTTTCATGTGCAGAAATCGAAACTACAACTTCCAAAACATTCTTTAGATCTGCTCCCTCTTTATTGTATCTGCCTCCGCTTTATTTTGCTGGCAGTGCATCAGAGAGGATGTTCTACTCTCTGAATCTTCTCAGCCTCCAAAGAGAATAAAAATACAGTGGTGAGGGATATTTTATTTGCTCTTTGTTGCACCTATGTGCCAAACGTCCATGCTAATGATTCAGTTGCCAGAAGTGTCTACACTGATGTCTCTTCCTTGGCCAGCTCTTCACCACTGGGGAATCCCTTCTGTGTAGGTTCTGTACTTTGAGGGCTATAGGTTCAGAGTAGCAGAGACTTCATAAATTATTTCTGCATCACACTGTGGTTATTCAGTCATTGCGTGTAAATAATTTGCATATGAAATCTGACAAAAATTCCCCCTTTGTTTTCTTTGATCTCTCTTACCTGCTTCCCTTTTTGTCTTTATAGCCCCTTAGTTTCTTTCTGCCTCTTCCTCTGGTCTCTCTCCATCTTCCATTTCCTCCTACCTGTTCTGTTTCTATCCCAAGCCAGTGCTGTCTGATGCAGTGCCTGCAGCACTCAGTCAGCTAGAGAACATGGAGACATACGTGAGCTAGCTTTATACTAGCTAATTTTGGTATTGACAGCACAGTTTCTATTTTTGTCTAAAAGCCCAAATATGTACCCAGCTTCTCACCAAATACTGCACATGCAGTCACTTTGTGCTACTATTGGTGTCTGAGCTAGTTCCCATAAGTGCAGGCACAGTGACTGCATTTTAGATACACCCTGAGTGTAATGCAGCAAAGGTTCAGTATATTCACTGCTTCTAATTTTCAGCTCCTTAGTTATTGCTTACAGTAAAAAAGGCACCTAACTTATTAAGGAGCTAGTGGCTTTAATCAGTTTCTTAGATGCAAGACCTGTTTACTCTGCAGGAAGCTGGTCTTAAACTCTGCAGGAATCATGGCATCCACAAGGCCCTGACTATGCTCTTCTCAGTTGTCTGAATATTTTTAAAGTGTATTGGAAGCATCAAAAGGATACAGCTAGAGGAAGATTTTTAAGGGATTTGAGTTTTTTATTGATTGATAATTTATGGAAATGGTTTCTAAGCTTGAAAAAAAAAATTAATTCACTAATGATTTTACATTTATCAGAGATTTTATTTTTTTTCATCATCACCTCACTTCCATTTCAAATGGATCTTGATATTAAAGCACCTTTATTTGATTTATCGGTTTGTGCACCTGCATCATCAAAAGTTTCAACATCACTTTGAGAAGAGTGTTCACTGACATTCAGTCTCTGCTACAAGTGGAATAGACAGGGAGAAGGCATCGTGCTTAGCAGTGGTCAAATCTACAGCAGACTGCATTAGCTTTAGTGGGAGTGGATGACATGAGTGGCAAAGTCAGCTGGACAACCACTTTACTGATCTCAAATAAACTGACTCAAAGCAGTCAAGGACAGAGGTGATGCTTAAAGGAATTTATGCAGTTACTTTAGGTAATGGTGGTGTGAACAGAATATCCAGGGCAGCGGCTTACTCATGACTCTAGATGAAGAGTGTGAGATGCTCAGGGAAAAGAGCCTCAGTGTTTTGGTAAGTAGGACGTTTCCCTTCTATCATGTTTATCCCTTTGCAGCAGTACACTACGTATACAGCAGTATGCCATTCCCTTGCTTATTAGTAAATCTGCAACCAATGATTGCTTAATTATGTCAACATGCACATTTCTTTCTCTTCCTGATCTTGCTGTTTTTACAGGATTGGAATAGTTTAGGAATTTGGAACAGGCAGAGGATAGGGCAGCATATCAAATATATCGACTGTTGAATGCCTGAAAGTTTTTTTCCCTAGGAGACCATTTAAAATGAGTTTGTGGAAGACGAGGTGTATGAGCTTAATCTCTGTAGCAGGCTGGGATAGCGACAAGTTCCCTAACCGTGGTACCGTTTGTTTGCTAGATTGCATTTGTGCCTGTCTCTGCTTTGATGGAAGTGCTCTCTCTATTTTGTCTTAGCCACTATCCCACTCAGGTTTTTCTGCTGCAGGGTCAGGATTTTATACAACTGTGTTTTTGTTAATTGCTGTAATGATTTCATTATGTCGGTAGTAGTTCTATTTCATATTGGAATCCAAGTAAAATGTCTTGTAATGTATTAGAAATGCCATGGTAAATTACATTAACTCCAAGTGCATTTAGCAAATGATGATATAGTCTGTCTTTAATTAGAAAGACCTTGAAGGGTCAGATGCATGAGACATACACTCAAGGTGGAAAGTCTTTTGAAAAAGCATATTTAACCCAGTTTAACAGCAGGTCAGCTCAGTAAGAATAGAAAAGGCATATTCTGTATGTAGAATGAGTGTAGAATATATCTGATTCTTTGTTATTCTTCTAGGCAAATGATGATATAGTCTGTCTTTAATTAGAAAGACCTTGAAGGGTCAGATGCATGAGACATACACTCAAGGTGGAAAGTCTTTTGAAAAAGCATATTTAACCCAGTTTAACAGCAGGTCAGCTCAGTAAGAATAGAAAAGGCATATTCTGTATGTAGAATGAGTGTAGAATATATCTGATTCTTTGTTATTCTTCTAGGTTTTTTAAAATCCATCTGCAGCCATCCACTGAGTGCTCTGGGCACTCTATATGATGGATTAAGAACTACAACATAAGCTTTGACAAAACACTTCTTCTAAGTGTATCTCTATTTTCTTACAACTTCCTCAAAAGCTATAGAAAAGGAGGAAAATATGGGCTGGGAGAAAATTAGTCCATTTGGTGTCTAGGAAATAACTAACTCTTTAGAGTTATCATGATCCTGTTGAAATAGTGCCATTATAATTGACATATTCAAGAAATACTCATAGAGGTAAGGTCAAGGCCTGTGTGTGTTTTGAGGGAAGTGGTTTGATACGAACAATTTAAATAGCAAAAAAAAATTATCCAGAAATGCCGGGTATAATTTGTTCAGTCTGTCTTGCAGACATTTTTTTAAAGAACTTCTGAGGCCAAATAGAATATCAGGTTTAAACTTTTTCCATAAATTACACTGAATTACCTACCCAGTTGTGAATCCGATGGTCCTTTCTTCTGCAGAGATACATGTAGCTGGAAACCTCTGTTTAAAGTGTACCTTTTAAGCTGAGAACTCTTTGTTCTCACTTTTCAATCATAATACTTAAAACATTAATATATATTTTAAATCTTTATAGATACAAATACCTAGTCTTCAGCTTTCACACTTCAAACTTAGTATGACTGTTAATAGAAACAAGATTTTGCAAGTACCCAAAGGTTTGCAGACTTTGGCCATGACAGCTTTATGTCTTGGACACACATTTCACTTCCTTCTGCTAAGTGCTACATTTAAATCCTCTGAAGTCCATTTTCTCTCATCCATTTTCATAGCATATGAACATGACTGTCTACGATTGTTTAAAATATAAACAGAACCTATTTCAGTTCAATGCATCAAAGTTATTTTGGGCTAGCCTTCCTTTTCCCTGTTTTTACTTTGTGTGTGTGTGCCATTGTCCTGTTTTAGTAATGTCTCTACAAAAGACACCGTTCTGTTTATACAGTCTTTCAAGTCTCTGCACTGATATAATTGACTATGTTAAATGTTAGGCAACAGGAAAGCCTGCTCTTACTGTTAGTCACACATTAGGTTCCAGCTCCCAAAGATGCAAGTTTTCCCTTCTCTGTATCTTTTGAGCTGAAAATTTGGCCATATATGATATGGATATTAAAGAGAGATTGGGGGGAAGGAAGAGTTTCTACTCAGAAGTATTTATTCCAGCATGCTTGAAGATCCAGTTGCTAATCAGCTTGTTTGTGACAGACACAACACACATTACACAAAAATGTAGAAGTCTTCCAGGGGCCAGAGATGTTCCTTTCTAAACATTTGATAAGTAGGTGCAACACATACCCAGGTAATAATAAAATAATTACAATTCGTGGGATGAACAGTGACCGTAGAATGCCAGTTGCTCATTAACTCTCAAGAATTCTATAGGAAACCAGGCACGAATATGTTTCCATAACGGTGTTCATTTCTTTTCACATTTTGATGCTATGTTTCACCAAGTAGTTCCTTGGCTGGAAAACCAAGATAATTTTGCGTTTTCCCACTGTTCATTCCAGAAAAGTCAGACACTCAAAATGTCTTATGCATCATCTTATCCTCTATATTTTCATAAGCCTGAAAGTATCATTTTATTTCCAGATGAATTTGTCTGTAATTCTTTTTCAGCATTTCACAAGTATTTTGTTTGGCAGGCTTTACTGAAGAACATCGTCAGTGAAACAATTGTGTGTCTTTTTATTTAGCCCTTATTTAGGTAAGGTCACTTTTGACTTGTTAGAGTAAAGACTGCCAGGTGAAGATCTAGTTGAGATTTCTTGAAAGGTATGACAGTGAAGCTTGTTTGAGCTCTTGTCTTTTCCAGCACTCCTTGCTTCTGCATTGCAATCTCCTTTGGGGAAACCAGGTTTCTTTGAGACAGGAGGGTATTTTTTTTCTTCTTGTGCAATTGGCTTGAGGGTATTTTCAGTTGCTGTCTGCAAACGCAGCTGTGTGTGACTGTCATTTTCATTTTCTGGTGTTGGACTAATCTGGAGGTGTTTTGCTTACTGTGGTTTTCGTTGTATCCTCCCAGTATTTGTTTTCCAAAAATATAATTTCTGAAAGTAAATTTATGATTGTTATATACTTAGAATTGCTGTAACAAACTGCTGAAATTCTTTACTTAATTTCTACTGTTCCTGCTTTCCTTCAAGTACAGAGATTTCTGCTAAAACACTGAAAAGTAAAGTAGCTGTTGTAACTGAGATATATTGTCATGAGACATGATCAAGTAGAGTGGCAGAAATATACTTAGTTATTGCTTTGTATTAGCCATCACAGAATTGATACTCAGTAACAAAACTCTATCTACTTGAATGCTGAAAACACTAGCTATACTTTTAATTGTGAAACAGTAGTTCAATATTTTCATTCTTTTCAAATTCAGTGTAACTTGGCCAGCTGGTTGGGGCTGGCTATATATTCCTTCAAAAAGCAAAGATGTAGCTATAGATACATGTCTTCATGAAAGTCTAGAAATTTAGCCATACATATAGCGCACTAAGTGTTATCAGATTTTTTAGATTTCTGTAAGCAGTGCAGAAGATTTAGGCCTATATTTTCTATAATTTTTATTAGTGTCACTGTTTTAAAAATAATAAATATATAAATATATTCAGAACACAGGTTTGTCTTTTTATGTGAATGTTTTTGTAATGAGACGAGTACAATCTATATATCTGAAATAACAGCAGCTTTGCCTCCCATGTACTATTGGTTAAGAAGGTGACACTTTGCAGATTGTAATAATTTTGGCAAAAGCTATTCTGTTGAGCAACATCACAGTGTATGGAAAGGCTACATGCTGTTATGTGGTGGTGTTAATTGGCATATAACAATGAATGCATGATAAACGTCCTACATTCTTTGGAAGTACAGTCATGCTATGTGTTTGGTGGTGGATGTACTTAGATTAAATAGATTGAGATTAAATAGACAAGTTTTGAAGAAGTTCAAAGTGGTTTTGGTTTGAGCCACATCTAACAATGATGTGTACCTTACCTGAATTAAATTAACAACCAAGAAAATAGTTTTTTCATCCTGCCTTCATTGAAAAGTCCTGTTAGAATTATTTTTGAAGTAGCATTTGTACAGGGTTGTTTTGGAAGAAAAAGGGAAACATGCTATCTAGTAAAGATGATTATTTTCTTATTCAGTTCTATAAATCACTTTTTAGAGTCCTATCGGTGTCGATCCTTTTCATTCCTCATGGCTCTTCTGCCATGTAGGGTTGGTCTTCAGTGAAATCCATGTTGTGCAGAATGGGCCACATAGTGTGACTCATACTTGCATATGGCTCTGTACATTGACTTTTCATAGCTCTGCTTCTTATTACAGAAAAATATCAGTAGTAGAAGCCATGTGTCCTGCATAGCTTTACTTTATTGTTATGCAGCATGTTAATGCTAGAAGCAAGGCCTTGATGGAATTATTATAAATAAGACCATATGCTTATACGAGCATTTCTTAAACTCTGACAATGGGGATTGCTTAATTCCATCAGTCATCAATCTGTTCCAAAATCTAGTATGTGCAAAATATATGTAACAAAGGATTAAAAAAAACCTTTAAAGGAAATCTATGTGTGTATAAAGAAATAATTCTTGTTACAGTTTGGCCTGAAGCTGCTGTATAAAGCAGTTGTCCTTCCACTCAGTCTAAATGAAGGAGCAGTTAATTCCCTTTTGTTCAGCCATTGCAAAATAGTAGAAGCTGAACACTTGCCCAGATAAGAATGAGCAGAAACCATTTAGGCTAAAGCCTTTTCTTGGGAAATGATAAAGCACACGCAGGAACTAGGATTGGCTGGAGAAAGGGGAGAAGGAAAAGGAAATGCAGCAGAATCAAAAGCAAAGAAGCCAAAGTCACAATGACCTTTGAGAAATGAAAGGAGAAACAGTCTTGGGTTGAGTGCTGACTGCAGTAAGGCAGGGAATTCCTTACTGGTGTTCAGGGAAACAGGAGTTTATACT
Organism: Aptenodytes forsteri; assembly: GCF_000699145.1. Lineage (NCBI taxonomy): Eukaryota > Metazoa > Chordata > Aves > Sphenisciformes > Spheniscidae > Aptenodytes > Aptenodytes forsteri. The sequence continues at coordinate 471,455 of NW_008794159.1, read as the reverse complement.
TCTGTTGTATATAAACGAGGTTACATTAAAGGCATTTGTGCTTCCATTATCAGTTTTTCCTTTCCAAGGGACTAATCTGAAATCTGCCAAATTTGACTAACTCTTTCATCCAAGAAGTGGGCAACAGTAACCTGAGTCAGACCCTGACCAGCTGGTGACCAGGTATTCCACAACAGTCTTCTGCTAGTAGCTCAGCTGATCTGGTCATCAAGAATAGCAAGCCATAAGAAGACATTAAAAAATGACATTCAAGGGTGTATTGGAAATGTGTGTATCTACTTGTTGGCTTGCTTCCAGGGTTAGCTGCTTAGACTGTGGAGTCAAAATGAGCATTTGGATAATCTAACAGTTCCCACTGCAGAGTACAGATAATAAATCTGCAGTTAGTAATTCACGCATTAAGTCCATTTAGGACGCCAGCTATTTTGTAGTTAGAAGTTGTAACGGCAGGGAACTTTCCACACTCTTTAAGCTGCTCTGCACCTAATCAGCATCAGCGAGGGGTGGGGAAAACAACCCAGTCTCAATTTTCTAGCCTCATTTTTCAGCTGTCAGAACTAGTTATAGTTTTCTCTTATAAACTGAAAAATGCTGGCAGTATAAATGGATGGACCAGATTTGCTATTCTTGTGAATGGATACAATTCCATTGAAATAAATGCAATGTCATCGAAATTGCTTGTAAATATCATTACACTGTTAAGGTTTTGGTATGCTATTTGGAAATGTGACCTTACCTTTGGGTTCATGTAAATGATCAATTTTATTTGCATTTCTTCCATCTCTTTGCCACCTCATTCCTGTAATTGCAACTGAACCTGTCCATAAAGATATTTGAATAGTTAAGATGCTAATTTGCCAGCTTGAGGAAAAATTTATTTTAGTAAAATGAGTTAAATTTGAGTGAAGTCATCCTTATTTTTTATCCTATGCTAGTCAACACTCAGAATTTGAATACCTTGAAGAATTATGATACTAGAAGACTGAGAGAATCTATGATCGATAGTAGAAACATGGTTACAATAGTATCAGTTTCCCACAGAAACAAAGGGAGAGAGTTTTTGAAAGTATATTCCAGGTTAGCCTTTCAAGTCAGCTTTCCTGTCACCAACACAGGTAAGTTGACTGTCTTCTTTCTGAACTAATCCTGACATTTTTTCCCCAGTCAACTAAGTAACATAGCTACTGAAAGTTCTTTTTGGCCTCACACAGATCAGATCTAAATCTGTAAGTTTTGACAGAACAGAAGTTGAGGAACACATTCTCTGCCAGCATTACACTAGCCTCGAGGAAAGCACAAACACTTTTGCTAGCCAGATTGCCAGCAAAGAAAATAAGAATTAAGACGCTTTTTGGGAAATCCAGAAAGCTGTAATATTGAAGACCAAGAGGCTGATTTGTCAAAATAAACGGGACACATAAACTAGGTATTGAAGACATAAACCAAAATTTACTTAGACCAAGAAGTGCTGAATATGAAATGACTCAGTTACTTGTGTTAGATATTTGTTGCTTCAGTTGTGCAAACCTTTGGCTTCCATTTGTCTACCTCAACACTTCAATATTTGTTCTCTTTTATACAGACTCTTTTAGGATCAGGGGCTTCATTAGAGTGGCAACCTTTTTCATTGTAAGACTTCAAACTGTACTTCAGTGATGTAGCGTTTTCAGTTCTCCCCAAACTGCTTCTTCACTTTTTTCACTTCTCCAGGTTACCATTTCAGAAATACTTGAGATAAAAGAACTTGGCAAAAAAAATGCCCAGTCACAAATCAGCTTGTAAAGGAGAAATAAATCAACAAATGTTACCTATGTGGCATCTAGTTCTTTCAGAGGCAGCTTCCCCTAGATGCTGTTTCTGCCCTAACAACAGTATCAGGACAGTTTAAGAGTTTCATCACATTTAATATTTTCTCTGTTGACAGACTCTTTTGTTCATATCAGATGGTGAAGTAAATCCTTTTTTGAACATGAAACCTGCAAACAAAGGAAATGAAAGAATCAAGAATCCTGGAAAAAGAAGAGTTATAAAGTAGTACTAATAGTATAGAAGAGACCAGAGCCCCAAGCTGTAAATAGTCAGAAATCCATTGATACAAGAGCATAATTGCAACAGATGAGAGTCTGGACATAAATTTTTCAGCAAACTTTTCTTATTGTAGTTGTTATGTTTGGGGCTTTTAAAATCCAATATTGATAAAATTGGCATGAGTCTGACATTTGCTGCTTATTTTTCCCTATAAAGCAGATCAACTTCCCATATGTCTACATAGGAGACAAATACTTTACAATCTGTGAGCCTGTATCCAGACAGGAAAATGAGCATGTCTGTTCATCTTCAGTGTATGCAGAGATGTCTGGAATTGAAACAGACACAGAAGAAAAGAGACAATGACTAAGTAATTCCTGTCTTTCTATTGTTAAGATTCAGACAGCTTGGTCAGCAGTCAACACAAATAAATTCCAGAAGGTAATTACAACCAAGACACTCGTGTTCTCCCATTCAGCCCAAAACAACATAGAACACTGTTACTTCCAACATGAATCTCCAGAAATGATGGGTAAAAGGAAACCAGAACCCTAGTGAAGATGCCAAGATGAGGATAACTAGCCATGTCATCTTTTCTTTTCAAATGTTAATTTTATTGAAGACTGTACTGTTTGTGATCTGTTATAATTCAGTTGTTCTCTGTAGAAGGGAAGTAAACAGAATTTTTTTTTATAGCCTTCTTTAGGTGATTACGAAAATATTTCTTGATAGTAAATGACCTATTTTTTGGTTAACCTAATCTTCTGAGGCTTTTATTATGCACCTGGCACTGTGATACCTTAAGACTACCTCAAGAAGTGACTAAGGAATTTCCATATTCGGGTAGAAGTTTCTTCCTGACTCAGAAGCATGCTATTTGCTACAGTGTATACTGAAATAGGGGGTGTTTTGTTTCCTGCAATGCATGGCTTTGCCTAGGAAAAAATTACCAGTTGCATGAGAAGTGGCTTGTGGGACAGGATGTGCTGACCCGAGATAATACAGAAGTTGTAGTTGCTGATTACTTACTACAACCTGGTTCGCCATGGTTGTTTTTTAAAGTTTTACCAGACTCTCTGCTTCAGTAATATCTTGTAGCACTAGTTAATATGGTGTGTATACAAATAAAGTATTTTAAATATTGGTAAGTGCATGCTACTTGTTTTGACATTGCAGGGCATACTAATTGGGCCTTTCTTTAACATTTGATAACTTAATATACTGCTTTTGATCGACTTGTACCTGAATGTCCAAACCATGACCTTACCTAAAGATCCAAACGTGGTAGATTCTGCAGAACTAGGAGCAATGGAATCCTCTCTCCATGTTGGCTTCGGTGGGAGGATTGCACATCTCTGGCCTGAACTACCACTACCATCTTGTTAGTGCCCCTGGGACTGCTGTGAAATACAGTCACGGGCAAGCATGAAATACAGAGCTTTATTTTAGGGGCTGAGGGATGAACTCAGTATTTTTTGATGTCTAGGGCCTGAGGGTTGGACTAGAAGGTCTGCTGATGTTTCTACTTGTCTTATTTTCTATTTTTCTGTGCATAATCTCTTTGTATCTTTTTTACCCTCCCACACTGGCTTTTTATATACAGTGAAACCCTCTTTGCCTTTTTCTTTTGAATATTCCCATAAAGGTTGGGAACCATTTTGGAGTCGTCTTTTTCTCTACTACTAACTTTTTTTTTCTGGAGGTTCTTATCGTTAAGAACGGTCCTGTGACAGTCTCTACCTGTCTCTAAGGCATAGTCATAATTTTTCTTTGTTCTGTTTCTACTGTATTGGTTTTTGGGATGAGATCACACACCTGCATGTAATATTGAAAGTGAGGATGCACCAGTGATTTAGATATTAACATTATAGCTTTAACAATATTCTGTATTTCCTTCTTAATGTAACCTAATGTCTTACCATGATTTTTAGGTACTGGCTGCATATTGAACAAATGTCTTTATTCACTTCTCCTTGATGACTCCTTCATTTTTTTTCCACCAGGATCTTATAACTAATTCAGAAGTTATCAGTGCATATGAGTAGTTTAAATTGTTCTTTCCAATGTGCACTACCTTGCAATTTTCTACATTCAATTTAATCTGGTCATCATATCATCCAATTGCTTTGTTATAATAGGTCCTTGTGGAGCTCTTCAGAATCGTTAGCTCAAAGGTTCCTGAGCATTTTATCCTGCTGCCTTTTCTGTCAATATAGTAACATGCAACATTTTAGCAGGAGCTAGGAGATCAATATGCTACCCTAATGGGAAAGTCTTATGCAAGCTAATAGAAATAAAACCAGTAGGCCTCCACATACGTTATTATTAAAATCACATTTCTCTTACAAAAACATGACCTTTTTTAGTATGCGTGTTTAAATTATGTCTAATATAACCCTTTATTTTTGGATGAACTTTAGTTGACAATTCAAAAGGATAAGACACCATGAAAATTTATGTTTTTCTAAATGGCATTGTATAAGTCTCTTCCCTAAGAGTATAGTCACAATCAACACTAAAATACATTAATGTGTTAGAATAACAAAATGTACTTTCAAGGAGAAAATCAATGAGAAAATGTTCATAAATTTTAGAAAGGCCCTATTAATAGGCCCTATTAATTGAGACAAATAGATACAAAATATTCCTAGAAGCTGGCAGTATTGAATGATTTCTGGGTTGGTAGATGCTGTCTTAATCTTGATTAATTTGCAGCATATGTACCCTTATATTTGAAATATCTTTAGTACCATATCAGATCCCTTATTGTTCTTGGCTTTTGATGGTTTTCTATCTGTGGTTAGAAAAGTTGACTTTTTAAATTGTTACTTACTTGCATTTATTTGGCAATGCTTCTGCTCTCACTAAGCTTTTTAATTAATGATACAAAAAATATTCTATTTTGAACTTTTGAATTAAACAGTTTTTCAAGGTGTTTAGGGTTTTTTTCCAGGCAAATGTTTGGTTTCCATTGTAAATTGAATCTGTTCTCTTGTTGTTGTTGTTGCTTACCCCATGTTCCAATCTGTTTGCTGACTGATTCAAGAGAATCTTGAAAACTTTTTAAACAATTCCTTGAAATATAATTGTGTTGCTATATTCAGGGCAAATTATTCTAACAGGAAAAATAAAATTTACCCAAACTCAAGGCTTTATTGAATACTGGTTTTAAGTAAAGATTCCAGTCAATTTATTTCTTCCCATGCAAGCCTATCTATAGTTTAATAAAGTTATCATCCAGTAAACCACTTGGAATTAACGTACTTCTCTGGGCATTTGCGGTCACAGGGAACTACATGTGTCACTAAGGCTATTGTCACTCTTTCCCCACTTATGCATCCAATATGAGATTAGTAATGAAATTATATAATTGATTTTATTAGTATTTTCATTACTTAATTATACATAAAATCAAGTCCCAGAGGTTTTTTTCTATGGAGTCATGAACCTCCCATCACATCCATATTTATCACTCACACTAGAAGATTAAACTCAAATGCTTGTGTGGTACATGTTGCATATGTAAAAAGGAATAGAAGAAGCTAGAAATTAAATCAAAATGGCGTTAATTGCTAATAAATGCAGGATGTGCAGCTGGAATGAAATTTTGTTGTTGCAGTCCTGTTTGTAGGTAGAGCCAAGATTCATGTTATTTAGATGTTTAACAGTATCTGCAAACTTGGTTGCCTTTATATATTCCTTCCATTGTCAGTGCTTCAAAACGTGGAGATGGAAAATGAGAAATTCAGATCGATGCCCTATCCTCTCTGTCATCATTCTTGAGACAGAAATAGCATGAAGCTATGGGAGAATACTGCATTTGACAGAGCCTTGCTGTTCATATAAGCTATTCATTTGCTTCATACATGTGTGAGGAATATTATATGGAAAGGTTCTTTCTTACCCGAAATGCTGGCTATCCCCCTACAAATAATATCAAGATGTAGAATGAGAACAATATCATTTTTCAGACTGTCAGAAATATGAGGATTTCACAGAGCACAAATGCACTCCCTCTCAAAAATCCATGCAAGAACCCAGTCAATTCTTTCAGTAAAATAACTGTCTGCTTGCCTATTGTAAACAAAGCACCAAGCCATATTTCACAATTGCATAGTAAGTGCAAATATTTTTCTTTACTGTTTTAAATAACAGCCCCATGAGAACTCCATTCTGTCTTTCATGATTAAAACATTTCTACAGAGGGAGTTAGAGATTGAAATCTATTCATTATGGAAACTATTTTCATGTTGTTGGAGCTTTTATGAAAGATTCCAAGTTTCCACACCATTTATTAGGCAATAACATCACAAGAGAGAAACCCCAGGAATATTTTAGATTACAAGAAATCTAATAAGGACCTTCAGAACTGGGGTGAACATGTTGTGCTAGAGATTTGAAAATGTTTCAGAGAAATCTTATCATGGCTTTGGAAAAAGGGAATAATCCCCCTGCCCCTCCCTACCATACTATTCACTTGGACCAAAGTCATATCTTCGCAATTAAATCCAAATTATTATGAGTCATATGGTGACTTTCTGTTCAGTAATGGGAAACAACAAGGATGTTGGAGGAATAGTCAGTGAAAGGATTCATTGAACTGGAAAATGCAGTTTTGACTGTGAACTCCAAATCATTTAAAACCTATGGAGATGTGATGATGGGCTTTGCTGGCATTTTATGGAGAGGCATTTAAAACTATCATCTGTTTAACAGTAATTTTGCTGGAAGATACAGCAACTGAATGATGTAAAAAAATTCAAGGGGAAAAGGAGATAGAAGTGTGGTTTATTTTGCATTTGATTGCCCTGTAAAAAGGTCAAATGTAGACCTGTGGCCCACTGGGTGAGAAGCCCACGTATTTTTCCAGGGGAAAGTGATGAATTTTTCTTTCTGTGGCTAACATACCAAAGTCCAGGAAGACAGATGTGCTTTTCTTTTTCATTTTCTCAGGAAAAAAGAAAGGTACTGGGAAGTTTCTCCCTCAGTTATTTGTGTATATGGTGACTTTAGAGCTCGGAGAAGAAAAGAACTGGAATAAGAAAATCCTTTGTGCCCAGAACCAATGGAGGGTAGGACTGATTTCTGTTTTGTCCATTGTATGTATTTTAGTCCAAGTCCCAGTATGCTTGTGAAACCTGTCAAATATAAGTGATTTTCTGATGGCAGACAGTTGTCTATGTGGAGCTAGCAGAAGCCTACTAACTCCCTGGAATTGCTCAAGGTACTGAAGAGGATGATACCCTTAATACATGGTTAATACATCATCCTTAGCTGTGTTAGTATAGCTTCCTTGTCCAAGCAAGCACTACATTTCTTTCTTAATTTTATTTGTTCTATTTTAGTCTATTTCTCTAAAATCTCACAATTTCCTTTATTTCCTGGGAGAGCCTCCACCAATACTTCTTTAACAGAATGTGAATCATGCACACGGCATAGAAGAAAATGGCTTGGGTCTATGTTTCACATAGATGTTTTGGTTTTATTTATTTTATTTTATTTTAATGTTATTATTAAACAGTTAATGTTTCAAGGCTTAAGATTTTCAAGGACTCAATAAAAGAGATCAAGTACTTTTTTTATCTATTGCCTTTGGCTTTACCTCTTGGAGTTGCTAATCTATATTTATTTATTTGCTTTTATTTTCAGCATTTGGTCAGAAAAATCTCTGCAAAAATAATTTTGAAAAGGTTAATGTGTGTGTGTGTGTGTCTAGGGAAGTGTATGATGGACCATTATTAAACCATACATTACCGTTTCATTTCTCTTCTGTGATATTGTTCAAAGCCTCTATAGACAGGAGCTTCTTTTCTGTTAGTATCCACCTGCTCTGGATGCTTGTATCCTTATTAAAGTCTCCCATAAGCAGTAAATTTCAGAGTAATCTGAAAAATGTAATGTTTGATAAAAAGATTCAGCATTTGTCCAGGGTCAGCTAAGTGGCCAGAAGGCTGGAGCTACCCAGCACAAAGCGCTGTAGAGGTATATCTGCATTAGATCAAATACTAGAAATTATATAGTTGCATTCACGTAAAGGAAGAGCTGTGCTAATTACCATTGCTGAGACCAGTAAAACATATCTATAGCATGAGACCAATAAAAATGTCAATAGGAACTCCTGCAAAATGAATCCAGTCAGGAACCTGCCATTAGCAATCAGAGGTCCTCTTCAACTATAACCAGTAAGTTCCTGGAACTGATCGGTAATTAGCCAAATTGGCAATCTGTTTCTTCACAGGACATTACAGTGCAAGGCAGACTGAAAGATAATAGAGATCTATTCTTTCACTGTGCATCAATGCTTGCCATTCAAATCATACTTCTTTCTTCAGTATTTCCTAGCACTATATTTTATAGCATTGTTTATTTGCATTTCACCACGCTTTTTTATTGCTTCCATTTGCAAAAGCCCCAGAACAGTAGTAGAATTACTTAGATTTTTGTTTTGAAAAATAATATAAATGATATTTCAGAAAAGGAGAATAATCTACTTGGAAGATTTTCTGATATAATCAGGGGTGGGAATACCTTATTGGATCAGTCAGTTTGCCCCTTTCCAGACACAATGATTCCTTATCATATAAATACCGGTATTGCAGCCATATGAATTATAAATTGCTTTTATCCTTTCCCTAGAGAGACTGTTCCATGCTCTGGGAGAGCACATGAACTGAAGGAATGTCCGCTGCAGGGGGCAGACAAACCTGGACTCCAGGACAGAATGTCTGTGGCAACTGAATGCCTGGCTTGTGTTCAGCCACAGAGGCTTTAGGTCAACTTCCACCCACCAATACAGACATAGACTAATATTCAATCTAAATGCCTGTTTTCTCAGTCCTATTATATACGTTCTCATAGCATTCAGTACCCAAGGTGCAACTATCATGTAAAAGTACCTTTACTTTTAACTTCTTGCAGTTGAGGACTGTCACCATACCTCCTCCTTCTTCATCTGTCAGCCAGATTGGTGTATTGCTTTCTGTCTGTGGGTTATTCACAGCAGGATAGTAATTTATTTAAAGTTGTATCAAACTATGATTTGTGAAAGTAAGATTTTGACCTGGATCTAGACCAATTTAAGTTCACTGAACTGAATGGAGTTACTACTTATTCATGACAATGAAGATGATGATAAAAAACAGGACAAGAAAGGGAAGAGGGGGGATGAAAAGGTAACAAACAACAAAAAGAGAAAGAGTAAGGGAGGACATTTAACTGGAAGGCTTTTAAATCAGATTTTGAAATGGTTAATATCTGGGCCTAGGTAGAGACCACGCATAGAGAAATTAGGAGGAGGAGGTCATTAAACAGAGGAAACTTCTAGGACTTTGTAAATGCAAAATTAAAAATCAAACTGAATTGTAAAATGTGTAACAAGTTTCATGGTGCTCTTTACTATCATGACCTTTGAGCCTATGATGGAACCCAGCTGCTCAGTGCTCAAGAGTTCAGAATATTCCTCAGCAGTTGGTAATAAGACTGTAGAAAACATGGTCACAAATAAATGGAAATAAAAACCAAAGCTTAAAAAGAAGCTTTTTGTTGCAAAAACCTTTCATCTGAAAGCTGTCAGAGACTGAGATGAGCTGGAGAAATGACAGAAAGCTCAAAACAGTATAAATGATGCTCTTCATAATTAAGAATTAAAACTCTGCAGCTTCTTCTTCAAGGCAGACATAGAAAGGTTCTAAATAAGTTATTTTTGTTCCACATAAAGTCACCAAGCACCCTTCTGACTAGTGTTGTCCCCATTGGCATATCAGTCCAGTGCTTAAGAGGACAGAATATTTAATTCTTAGAATAGTGTGTTATTGCACAATTACATTCATTGGGAACATCCATACTACACTTTTAAAGGCTCATTTTGTTCTCAAGGGATAAAAATTCATAGGCTAACTAATAAACTTTATTAGAATTTCCCATTCTTTTGCTAGAAAGAAGTACTGCAAATAACTAATTGGAAAGTAGCGTGTGTGCTGGTTGAGTTATTTGTCTCCATAGCACATATAAATACACAGTCTTTCAGCAAAGACATGCTCCTATAATGAGCTACATTATAATCCCTTATGTGGTAGGTGGACAGAAAGGCCAAAAGTTAAGTTAGGATTTCCTTGTGCAAGAGCAGATTCTGCAAATATGCTAGGTATCCTCATTGCCTAAACTCAAAGCAGGTGAATATGGTCATGTCTTCCTGGAGATCTAGTCAGCACTCTGAGCTATGAATTCAGTTCCAGTTAGAGAATTCAGTGACTTTCCAAAAATGCTTGTGTGCCCCACTGGGAGGGGCAAGAGCAGAATTAGGCGTTCAAGATGGAAAAAGTCTCTGACCTAAAACAGTCTGGGAAAGTTGCCATGGAAGCAACTACAGATCTGGAAAGGAGTTGTGCTCAGGACTGCTTGCTTTTACAGTATGTCCATCCCATGATTAGTAACCCTGCTCTTTTGTAGGGTTAACCAGAGTCAGATGCAATTTCCCATTGACATCTCTGAGTCTTCTCAGACACTTCAATTAACAGGCTTTGTCCTATTGATCATAATGGGCTTAAAGCCAGGTCCTTTGTTTTTCTGAATTTATATTTTCAAGCAGGAGCCAGAGAGGCAGATCTATCATCACTAATCCGCAGAATACAAGAGTCTATGGAGAACTTTTTCCTCACCCTTTGGGTCTCTTGTAATCACCGGCAATGCAGATCTCAGAACACTGTGATAGGGTAATTGATGCTTTAAGTCTCAGTTGCAAAGTAGACACTAAAGAGGAATGACAGCTAAGTGAAATTGGGCCCAAAATCCCAATAGAAAATAAATGTAGACCAAAGGTTTCATATGGATTATTTGTGATTTGACATACAGGTTTTCTTCCATTTAACTATATAATTCTGAAATCTAAATATGTCCAAATGAACCCCGAATGCACATGTTTTCAGTTGCTGAGACTTAGGAATTCTGTATCTGTATTTGAACTCTGCAGCAGGGCTCATTTCTAGAGCTGAGCCTGATCGCCTCTCTGTTGCCTTTCTGAGTGCTTAGAAACATATCTTCCAGGCATTAATTGTTGATATCCTGGGTTTTTTGCGTACCACTGTATCTAGTGGCATCACATCTACTGGTATGCTGTTTCCTGTCGGAACTTGGCTGGCCTTAAAATAGTAGAATCATAAAATATTTTACATTAGAAGGACTCTGGGAGGGCATCTGGTCCAAAACCTCCCACGCCAACAGCTTTCTTAAAGCACGGGTAACTTGCTAGCAGAAAAGATCTTGTGTGGAAACCAGTTTATATATACAATTTTGGAAAAAAACATTTTGGGTACAGCCCTCAAGAAAGGAAGGTGCTCAGCATCTTATAACATGAGATCTAGAACTGTTACAGAAAGTGAAATTTATTTCAAGTGAACATGTTCACAGTATCCCAAGAAAAGTGACTTTCTACTCACATTCAAAATGTCATTATTTTCCATCAATAGATGATGCTGGATTTCAAGTAAGTGTTATAAACATAAACTAGTAAATCTGGCAGATAGACCCATCTTGGGAGTATACATGAAAAAGATCCCTAATATTTTAACCACGTGATATATTTTAAAAATGGTGTATCAGCAAGTTTCTGAGCTACAGAGTAATTAAATACAATACAAAAGTGAACAAGAACTATTATCCAGCACCAAAGATATTAGCTGTTTTATTTTCTCCCTTTGATCTGTTTATTAAAGTAATCCAAGATGCAGAAATTGTTGTTGTGTAACACTGTAATTCTCAGCAAGATATCTGTATTTTGTTATTAGCTCAATAAATCTTTATGCTGTTCATTTTTTAAATGTTTTTTTAACAGAATACACATAAACTCTGATCTCCTGTTCCCATTTCTAGACTTTAAGAAATCTCAATAATGGTCCAAAACAATGAGTTGATAAAAATGGAATGCAAAGTCTATTCATGGTATTATCTCACGAGCAGAATGGGTGTTCATAATCTCCGCATTTTCATTAGACTGGAAGAGAGTGAGTTGATTAAAAACTATAAACTTGTTTATAGGAAAAACCTGTACAAGGTCTATTTTCCCCCTCACATTATGTCTTAAATTAGACAGCCAAATATAAAGCTACTTTCCCCCCTCCCTGCCCCAGCATGAATCTTGGGATAGCTTAAATACATATGTTAGAGTTAAAATCTTGGCTACAGATCTAGTTTGCCCTTCTGAAAGGCAGTGATTGTGATTCCATCTCACAGATGCTCAGAGAAGATGCTCAGACACTAGGGGTTCTTACCAGCATAACGCTTTGCTAAATACACGTTGCACTTGCAGCTTCCATACCGTTCTGCTTGCCAGGACCAACTCAATTTCTGAGTGGACATTTGTCGTGCAGCAGTTGTGTGTTTGTATTGCAGCAGCGATGGTCTTGTGAACACAATGAAATTAGTTATAAATTAGCTAGCTTGGCTATTGCTGCCAGGCCTAACACAGAATGACAGTTTAGGTGTTTATTTTATTTACTGGGTGGCACAAACTGAGCTGCATGTTATTAGAGCTACACATTTTGAAATTTCCTACCTAGCTTAAAATTAGCTAACTGATTAGTTTAAACTATCGTTTAGATATGTACCTAAGTTGTCATCACCATCATTACAGTGCAGGGGTATCCTTCTGCTTTGCACAGAGCCTATTTTGATAGGTTCATGAGACGGTGCAGAGACCTTGACGTGACCTAGAATCGTGCCATAGGGTTTCACAGGAGTTCTTCGCCGGAACGCTTGGGTACTCAGGTTGTACTGCAGAGCTAACTGGCTTTGGAGCAGGCATGCTCTTGCAGAGTTGAACGCATGCCTTTGATTTCAAGGGTACTTACGTCTTTTGATAAATGATGCTGTGGATCTATAACCTTTTCTAGGAGCTGTATCTGGGAACGTTTTCTTATCTGAATAGATCTTATCCAGCAGAGTGTTATTGTGAAAATAAGTCTTCTATAAAGACAGAAAAATCTCACCTTTGAGTACTTTTTTGCAAATCTGAAGATCACCTAGGGATATTACATCCTATTCTAGGTGGATTATGAGGTTTTCACCATTGTATGAGATCCTCCCCATCTGAATTACATAGTCAGATAAGAAAGAAATTATGCCTTCCTTTTCTCCCCGGTAAAAACTACTGTAAAATGGGTTTTGGATTTATGAAACATATTCTCACATGAATATTTCAAGCCTAAGAAAATAACTGCAAAACATGGGTTAAGCAACAGAGATTCAAAAAGTGTTGGACTGTAATTTGTAATGATTAATTAACAGAAAAATTGACAGACATTTTGGGAAATTCCAGAGTTGCTCTTACATTGATAATTTTTCTGTCTGAATTTGCAAAATGTCATTCCTTTTAAAATCTTTACATGAAGAGGGGAAAGTGATTTCTGATATCATTTTAAGGGAATGATATCAGAAAGCCATTAACTAGCTTTTTAAACCTACAGTACAGACTACAGCTCTATACATCTCGAAATTTAACATGGCTTTAATTAGGGTTTTAGTTTCAGAACATACATAATTTCTTCTTGCAAATTAGCCATTATTAGTGAATCATTCTCTACATGGTATGCATTATAAAACCTGATTTTTGAGAATGGGTGATTTTGACTTTCTGGCTGCAAGCTTTTCACCTTCCACCGTATTTACTTGTTCCTGTGGGATGCTGAGAACCCTCAGCTCCCCCTGTCTTTCATACGACTGAGCTCTGAGCATACTTAGATTCTTTGATTAAAAGTTTGTTCCCTCGTTTGCTTTGTGCTCCCAAAGGCTTTGCTTCCAGGCAGCTCACATTCATTAAAGACTCTCTGGAAAACACATGAGACAAACTTAATTCAGCAGTGCCAGTCCAGAATAGCAATGCATGTTCAATGAGAACAAGGTGCAGGACAGTTGGCTTCTTGGGAATTGTAAACCGTCAACACGCTCTTCAGAGGCAGGTACATTTGCTGGAGACAGCACGGCATATCAGGGGATATTGGATCTCTCTTCTGTAGAAACAGTGATTTTAAAGGTTACTCTATAAGGTGAAATCATAGTGTCTCTTTACCCATTACAAATTATCACACTACTCTTGAACTACATACAGTATACAGTGTAGTCTTCATTCCATTGCTTATTTCAGGTAGTTTGGGGTTTTTCTATTCCGTGCACCAGAAGTTGGCTTTGGTCCTATTTCTGCATTTACTGAAGCACATGAAGTTTTGCCATCCACTTAAGGAAAGGGCAAATTTGATTAAAAAAAAATTATGTGTATTATTATTTGGTGTATTTAGTAATATATGTACTATCTATCTAGTGTAATAAATACCTCATTAATAGCTGGCAAGTACTTTTACATGTAAATTAGGAATGAAGTATAATGCAATTATTCATCTCTGATCTAAAATATTTACATTTCTTAATTGAAATACAACTACAAGTGTGATTTGCAAAAAGCTATCGTAAATGCTACTTAATTTTTTAAAAAGAAATAAGTACCAAGCAGACATGCAGATTTCCTAATAAAGTGATTCAGCGAAGAATGTTTGATCTTGGTGAAACAAATTCTGCATCTATTGCCCAAGTGACTTTAAGGAACTACAGAATTAGGATATTTCAATTTTAAATGTAAATTTTATTAAAGTTCTGTATTTTCTCTTAAGGGGTGGAATTTCTTCTCTGTGGCATGAAGTCATAGAATATGATATATTTTATAAAAATACATGTTCTAAGTAGTTAGAAACTAACTAGAAACTGCAAAGTTATTTTTAATCAATATGCAGATACCTAAATCATATACACAGTATACATAAAAAGGGAAATTAGACATCCATATGTACATGTAGAAGCTTTTGATGCAGTTTTTCCATGTTTGCAGAGAAAGAGATTTTTGCAGCTTGTGACGGGGCCTATTAACCTATAATCCAGCCTTTCATTTTCAGCCTGGATCCTTGGCAGCATAAGATATGGCTCAAAATGAAAGCTGCAGGAGTCCAGACTCACGAGGCACCAGTCAGCAAATAGAACCCCAAGTCAGACAAAAGCTTGAAGCATCCTAAATGCAAAAAAGAAAAAAAAAGTAAAAAGGGAAGGAAGACAACCAGTAGGGCTACTGACAACCACCGGTGCTGCTGGGGCTGATTTGCCAGTCAGGTCACTGCAGAGACCTCTAGTGAATATTTTTTAAGCTTTGTTTTGTTTCACAAGGGGTTTTTTTACCTGTTTTCTCCAGAAAGATGGATTGAGAGACTGTTTTTCCTTCTTCCCACAGAAAGGAGAGATGATGGAAAAGGTAGTTTCAAGCCATTTTTGAAAGAGAAGGAATTGGAGCTTGGCGTGTGTAGTTTTAGGACCAGAAGGGATGAAGTATGAAGCTGAGACCCTTCTGGAGTCCATAAGATCTTGTTTAATTTTTCATCTTATGACATGTGTCTGTTTTCTAACTTAAAAAAATATCTATTAAATAGCACTGCCCCAAACACCTAAGCTGATCTCTGGAATTTCCAGCAGCTACACAAAATTTAGGATGAAAAGCACAAATATCACATTGTTTCTACTTTGGAAAGTTTTTCAATATCTGTGGAAGCCATTTCTCCTCCTGATATTATTGAACCAGACACTAATGTTTGATGGGTTAGGCACATGTTAGTGCTGTTTTCCTGCCGCTCTACTTGTAAAACTAGGAGTTTTTTGGAAGTCTCTATTCCATTTTATCTGGATTTCAGAGACATTAAAAATGATTTTTTTTTTAAATCAGAAGTTGTATCACCACCATGGTGAGTTTAAGAACAGAAATAGCAAAAGCTTGGTTGGATGGCCATGCTTTAGAAGCATCCAAAACCCATCTGTTGTGTGGGCAGTGCTGGGTGATTTTGATTACAGGTGATATTGGCAAAGGATGAATATGCTGTTGAGCATTTAACTTCTCACTCCTCATTCTACTACCATGAATCAAAACCTCAGGAATAGGTCACAGAAACTTTTTAAATGCTGTCAGCTAAACTGAAACCAGTACTGCCTTTAAGTTGCAGGGATGATTGATATGACCAGTTAAATCATAGCATGCTATATGCAGCTGACATTTTTGAAATATTTCTCTTCAGTCTCACATTTGTCCTGTTCTCAAGAACAAACTTACAACTCCCATGCTCTTGGGCATGATACAATAAAAGGAGAGAGAGAGCTTGTAGGGACAATTGGAAATAATGTTTAAAAGTTTGCAAAGAATCTTGCATGGAAAAATTATACAGAATTTAAGACAGATGAAGACAATAATATTCTTAGAATTTAACTGTTTCATTCATTTCTGAGTGGTGAATGACAACCTTTGAATAAATGACCAGTGAACATTTTTCTCAGATGCAAAGGCAAGAGTGTGATTTACCATGAGTGAAACCCCAGAAACTTCCAACTTTCAAGCTGCTTCTCTCAACATGTGTACAATTTAAGAATATATTTTCATCAAAAGTACTCTAAGTGGCAATAAAGGCGGAATAAGAGTTACATACCATATAGCTCGAACATTTAATCGCTTTCTCAGAGCTATTATTTAATATTGAAGAAAGTATGTAAGGAGTCCTAAGAGCCCTTTTTAGCAATTCATTGGTTTCTACAGTTTATTTCATTCCTTTCAGAAATTACACATGGTTTTGCCATTCAGTTATGTTTGGTGATGAGAATTTACTGTGTTCTTAGGGTATAGCTTGCCGAAGCGAATATAGATGAAAAGGTCTTGCTTCCATGCCAAGAAGCTATTTTTTAATTCTGTGGCTTTGCTGAGCCACAATGTCATGATATATTAGAGGCTAGTAGACTGATGAAGATCTGATGCAGAGTAAAACTTGTAAAAGCAATACTAAGAAATGTTTCTTATCATCTGTGGCAGAAGTGTGTAGTTGGAAACTTCAGTGATCATGACAAAGATTCACCCTGTTGAAAGTTTCAAAGTGCAGGTGGGCTGTAATCGTCATCTGCGTTTGCTGTTTTCTCTACTTTCAACATCTTCCTCTGGTAGAGAAGCACTGTCTTCTCTGAAAGCATTTACTTCGGTCTCCCATGGCTGGTCATTTGATGAAACAGGTTTATTATATGGGCTTCTGAGTGAGAAAACAAAAACAGCAATAAAAAGCAAGCAGATTGGCAGTTGCTATGGCAATTCCATCCTTTGTTAGGGTTGGTATAAGTCTAGGAGCTGGGGGAAATGCTCAGAAATGGTAATTAGTTTTTTCAAGAGAATATAATTTTCCATTGTGAACAGAAATTATAAAGTCAGCAATTTAACTGATACAACTGGATTAAGGAATCTAAATTTTATGTTATCTGTTTCTTAAGGAGGGGGGACATTTTCTGTAAAATAATTGTATTGTTATCTGCAATTCCAATTATGTAGTGTCAAATTTTATTTCAGATTATTGATTTTTTTCAAGTGTATATTCGTGACAGTCGTTAATAATATTATCCGAGCAAACACAAACCCAATAAAGTGTGTTATATTTGTTGCAAGAGGTCCATTAATTTCAATATAAAACATGGTGCTAGAATAACTTAGATTTTCCCAGACCCTGAGAGGAAATAATTATGTGAGTTTTGGGACACAGCTTTGAGGGGTGATCTCTGGGGAAGTTCCTGAAAATGAGATAAAGTTGCAGCTATGTGGTATTTATCCATACTGTACATTTAGGAGATAGCAAAGGACTTCCAGATTAGAAGTTTGATGCCAAGCCATTTTTTCTGGAGAAAAAATTTCTGGTGACAATGTACGTACTACTGCTGCTAAGCTTATGAAACACCTCTGGGTTTTGGGTAGGCTAACGGAATATGCAATAATACTCTTCCCCGTTTATTATTCCAATTACACTGGCTACAGCACAGACATCTAAAGGCTCTTCTTTATATATTGCTTTCTTACTCTGAGACTCTCCTTATATTAGGCCTTATTAAGCATTTTCCAGTGATGGATTTTTTATATTTCTAAGGATGGATATTGAATAGATTTAGTGGTTATTTTGGAAGTGCAATACCCAAAATTCTCTATAGAAACTGTAGCACAACCACAGCACACTAGTTGTATATCACTTGATATTTGTTTCCGATAGAGTCGAATTTGTGGGAGATAATGTTTGTCCCCATGAAGAACAATAGATTCCTACCCTCTCTTTTAAAACCAGCACACTTATAAGAAATTTCAAATTTTTACCATTTGGCAATAGCTGCATCCAATACCCTGTATTTTCTAACACAGGTGTAACATTGAGAAACATCCTCACAATGAAATTGTCTCACTGCTGTGGCTGTAAAGACACAGGAGACATTCTGGGCAAATGTGCTAAGAGAAGAGTGGAGGAGATAGCCGTTTAAACATACCCACAGAAAAAAGCATGGAGTCTAGCTAACAGCTGAGTCACAGGATAGGCTGAAATGAACCTACAAATTCAACAAAATAATTGTCTGGTTTTATTTTTTCTTCAGGTTCTCTGCAAGAAGATTTTATGTGAAAGTACACTGAAGAGGTAAGTTAATATTAATTTTTACAACCCCATTTTAAATAAACTGTCATTGCACTTTAAAGGATATTTTTTAAAATATATGATGGCAAAACCCAGTCAAATTTTGTATTATGCCTTTGTTTCATGCCAGAATAGTATTCTAAAAGGAACTTCAAAGGAGAGGGATACTATAAGTCACTATCTTCCATTTTTGATCCAAGAGATTATGATTTACAAAAAAACCCCAACAAACAAACCACAACACAACAGGGAATAAATTAATTAATTGCAAGGAGGAACACTTCAAAGGCTGAACATGGTTTCTTTCTCTCTTGTTAATACTATGGGCTTCTGGTTCACACAAATGAGAGAAAAAACAATATTCTTGTGTACTTCAGTTAAGAGGTACATTGGAGTATGGACACCTGTGTGGAGAGAAGGCTCTTCATGCATGTGGATGCATTCTCCCTCTGAAGAAGTCTGCTTCCTTATTGCCACCAAATGTGTAAGGAACCTCAACCCTTTAGCTAAATGGCTAAAAAGACAGCGTAAATAACCTCCAGGTGCTGCCCAGAGTCATATTTCTGAAATTAGGGGATATTATCCTAAAATCCCCATATACTTGCAGCATACTTGGAGGTTTTCAGTGAGGACTAGACAGCATTCTTGGAACAACTAATAACCATTTTGTATTTGTTATAGGATATTAATTAACCTCAGAGATGACCCAAAGATGTGCATAACCTGCTTACACAAGTTTTCATACCCTGATCTGCTCTGCAGAGAATGCCCAAGCATGACTGAGGGCTGCACTTGCCTAGTAAGTGACCCCAAACATAAAAGAGCAGATGTGTTCCCTCCTGGGGACTGTGGCTGGCAGCAACAAAGGTGTTATATAGCACTTCGCAGCTCTGAGAATCCATTAGGAGATCACACAAAGAATACTTCTCCAGGAGAGATCATCTGGCCAGAAGCCTGCAGCAGAGCTCTTAGAGCTCCCAGGGAATTACTTTGCATGCTTATGTGTCTAGACTTTTTGAATCATTTGTGTTGTAGAGAGACACCTCCAAAATTAGTCTAGAGAAGTATTTTCTCAAAAGTCTGAGGAGGAAAGCAACTATTCAATTGTCCTGATTAACATTTTATTAAGTTTTCCTGGTATTAACCAGCCAGGCAGTAAATTTAAATTGGTTATATGCTATACTCCATTGAAACAGCTTAGTACAGTGAAGCACACAATTGCCAGTATCAAGGAGAGTACTTTGTCCTCTGGCTGTCTGCATTCCAGGTTCCTCACCAACTGGAATATATATACAAGAATGCAGATTTTCTTTCTCTGTCACAGTCACAGACTTGAATGTGCTGAACAGACAAGTTTGAAAGGGTCTGCAATATTCATGCCAGACACAGAAGGGCATCTTTAAGCCTATACAATTGTACCAGCGTTCTTTGCCATCTGTCCCACCTGAAGGTGCAGAGGTGAAGGATGCCAGTGATAAGATAGGACTGATCTAACAAGGAGAGTATATGGGTAACTGTAATGTTGGAGAGTGAGATTTCGTCTCCACAGTCTCTGGCTCTACATGGAGATGACCCTGAGCACTAATCCAGACTAGGTCCTGATATTGAAGACTAGCCTAAACCTAGTAAGAGGTTGTGCTCTGCAGAGGTACTCAAGTTAGGGTTTTAAGACACTTGGCAGGAATGTATTGAGTCTTCTCAGTCATATGCAAACAGCTGCAGAGGTGTGTAACAATTATTCCTATCAGGAACACAACACACGCATCGTCATCTTCCTCAGTGTCCTAAAACCTGGCAAAGCAATGCACCCATTCATTGAGCTTGACCCTGTGTGCCACGACAAGGAATGGAAGCATTCAGAGCTGTAGCCTGCATAAGCAGAGGCGCAAATCTTTCTGGCATTCTCTGTAATGGAAAAAGAGATAGAAGAAGTAACAGTGGGAGAAGTGAAAGAGACAATGGCTGGAAGAAAACAGAGCAGTGGGAGGTGTTCTGGAGCACCTAAATGTCTTGATGCAAGAGCACCAGCTCCATGACGTTATCTTTCCTGCCTTGGATAGTGGAGGTTGCCAAGGTGAGACATGGATTTTAGCAACATCGGGAGAAACAAAGCAGGAATAGGCAGCATTTGCACACAGGCACGTACCTTCTGAGCAATTAAACCTTTGTAGTTCTGCAGGTTTCTCTGTGATAATGCAATGCTGATACAGTTTGTCATATCTTTACAATGTGATAAGCTTCGAGAAAACAGGGATTTCACAATAAATGGAGGTACAGTGAAATTGCCTTGCAAGGTTCACACCCCATATATCAATGTATTTAAAAACCCAAGTAATTTTGGATGATATCTTACATTTTAATGTATTAGTTAAAATATGGTTCATGGTCTAAAATTAAACAGCCTAGGGTGATCATATGGTAGAGGATAAAATATTCATCTCCTTATAATTACAGAACTTAAATATAAAAGATTGAAACCTGGTAATGTTGCATTTTGAAAAAAAGATTGTATTGTAAATCTGGAGGGTCATGTGAGTAACATGCACTCTAGGATTTTAAAATATTATTTCCTAGCTTTAATAAATGCATTTTGTGTTGGATTCAACTTTTTCCTCAGTAAAACAAGCAAACTAACAGTGTCCTTTCACCGAGTGGTGGCATCATGGTACAGAGAATTTCCATATTAAAATGTACATTACAATTGACATAGTTTTATATCATGTATACAAATTTGAAATATGGTGGGTTTGCAATAATACTACGTAAGTAATGGAAGCAAATGCTTCCCTCCCCGCCAAACACATACACACAGCAGAAACCCCCCTTGAAGTCTACACAAGGAGGATGCGAAAAATAGCCTAGTGAAGAGTAATCAGAGGCAATGTAATATCAGTTTTCAAACAGGCAAAAGAGTGCTACAAGAAGAGACATTCTGGGTCCATCCACTCTGTTATTCTAAATGTAGTGCTCTCAGAGAACGTAAAAAAGCCTGTAATTTGTACCAAGTAACAGCAATCCACCTTCGCTATGTACTCCCTCACCTGTTTAGTGGACATCTTAGCTACAGCAGTGCTAAATTATGGTGAGACTAGATGGCTGGGAGCTATCATGGAAAAAACACTGTTATGAGAGAACTAGAGAACCTGCTTAATTTTAAATGAGGACAGCTCCCATTCTACCTGTGATTTACTATTAACTGCAATGACATCAAGGTTTCCTGACTCAATAGCTTCTGAAACACAAGTTTCTGGCCTCTCTATGGCCATAACAAGCCATAATAACATTATAATAGGATTTTAGATTGGAGAAAGGAATACAGGAAGCAAGTTCAAATACCACTGGGCAGGTTTGTCATAAGAGAACATACGGCTATAGGCAGAAGATCAACAAATCAAAATATATGTCAACATAAACTTAATTCTGACTTCAAAAAATGCTTGTAAAGGAAGGGATAGAGTCAGATAAGCATAAAGAAACCTAAAGGCAGCTATTACCAAACACCTCAGCCTTTTGCTGCCTCTTTTCAAAGTCCAGAAGGGATGGTTTAAGCATCAGCTCTAGTAGACAAATGAAAATGGTAAGGGGTGTTAGATGTAGATCCCTTCCCTCATTTTATCTTGCCATTATTGCAGACAGAAGCTGTTCTCCTGGAGCACACTTGTTTAATTTTATTGCATTTATGATGCTTCCTTTGAATTTTTTTGTCAGTGAGCAACTCCTTCAGTAATAGCATGAGCTTCTGGGTCTGTTTTATACTCTGAATCTCATTAGACAGGTGACACATACCTGTCTGGGAGGTCCAGATCAGTGCCCACTTAATAATGTGTTATCATTTTAATGGTCCTTTCTTTCACTTTGCAGTATTGCTATTTCATGGTTATAGCACCCAGCAGTGCTAAAGAGCAGCCAAGCACAAGGCCCTGTCAGGAAGAGGTCTCTATTTTTAAAGCATTTTGATTATAGTATGGACCAAGGACTTTCATGAGAAGGTCCAGGTCCATGCCTAAATTTAGGCATAATGAAATTTGTATGGATGGGAGGAAGGTAGAATGAGAACACACAGATGATAAGGACTCTTCAGATAATCAGTTTATTGAGCTAATGCATGTGACAGAAGTGCAGAGGTGGATTTTCTCCGTTCTTCTCCGCATAAGGTATTTCGTTAGCTATGTTTGTGCTATTCTTGTTAACTTCAGAATGGTTCTTCTATACAAAGGTTGGATGACTAAACCTCTAGTAATTTACTCTTCCTTGTGATGTTATTTAATTTGTTACCATTTCAAAAGAAATAGGAATGTTAGATCTACTAAACACTGAACAAATTTCAGCTCTGGTGAGAGTTATGAGTTCACTTTAGCTTTGTAATGAGGAAGGAAAACCTCTCCAGCAAAGTAAGGAATAAATTACTTCTAGTGAAAGAAAACAATTGTTCTCTTTTTAAGTAGGAAAATAAACACAATTATCTAGACATACCTGTGATGTAGGAAGTAGTGATCCATTATATCCTCTCAAAGTAATTAATGTAAGTAAGTGGTGCAATAATTTTGGAAAATCTTTTGATTACTTCTGCAGAAAACATGTATTAGTTATATTCTACCTGCCTCCTTGCTTTTTTTATTTTATATTTTTTAATTCGCTCTTTCGTTAGAGCAAGCTAAGGTTATTTGTACATCTAAAGTCAAGGTTTGGGGCATTTCAAGCTCCACTCAGCCCCAGCTAAGAGATTTCTAGTCTTCTGATAAGATATCTTGGAAATATCTTTTCCAACCTTGAAGAAGGAAATGTTCCATAAGAACATATGTAGGAACATATATGCATATGTCCAATTTTGAACCTTTACAATAGCTAAAACGTGTTGATTTTAATTGGCACTGAGTATTAGGTTCTGGTTCTGCAAATCTATAATGTTATATTATACATACATTTAAATATACCTGCAGGAAGTAATATATGTATATTGCTTTTTGTAAAAGAAATGTAAATCAGAGTTCTGACTTGCTTTCTAATTTGGGGAGAGGGAAAAGGATTTGGTTTTGTTGGGTTTTTAGTATTGCTTTCTAATTTGGGGAGAGGGAAAAGGATTTGGTTTTGTTGGGTTTTTTTAGTATTTAATATTGGCTGGCAATCAGATTGTCATCAAATGTAGTCAAATATGATGATCTTCAGTCTTTTCAACAAAGCAGATGGCATTCTACTCTTCATTGTTTCTCTAGTTTTCTGTTCAAAGTGCTGTAAATTAGATGAAATTGAACATCTTCGTTGTATCAAGACTGATTTTTTTGGTAATTAGATATTTGAAAAGCCTCCAGCAACTTTGACTCTATTCTCCTTTTCTTCCTTGTATAAATCAGCACGTAGCAGATGTGCATGTGGCAGTATTCCTGCTTCCCTGCCTTTTCCATAACAGTTGAGCTAAAACTTGATCTTGTGTCCAATTAAACACATCCAGCTGTTAAATAACTAAAAAATGGCAGTTGTCAGGGCTGCATCCAAAGCTATGGTTGCAGCAACAGCAGCAAGAGGGAAAAGATTGCATAATCTCTGTTTATGGACAGTCCTTTGGCTTTTCCCCATCCGCATACCAAAGCAAGTAAACTGCTGTTAATCTTAACATCAGCAATCTGAAACGGAAATTAGACCTTGTCCATTATTTATGAGGGTGGGTGGAAAGTAAATAATGCTTTTTAGCATTAAATTGCAAATTCGTAGAGAGTTATGCTGGTTTTGGATGATATGACACAGAGAAATAAATCTTACTGCTCTCCCAATTTAACACATCAGATTCTAAAGGCATAAAAGTGGTTTTATTTCCTGCATCCCCTTTGATTACCTCCCTCTTTTGGTCTTACATGTTAATGCATTTACTCTCTGTTGTTTTGCACGAGACCGAAGTAAAACTTGGGTATACTATCAAGATGGAAGAAGGAAACTACAGGCCCTAAGCCTCCTTTCAATTACACCAATGTAAAGGAATAATTTAATTGAAATCAATAACATTTCCCTGGTGTGAGACCTGCTGACAGCTATAAGCCCTCTACTAAGAATCTAGTAAAGAGATAGTTGATGGATTTGTTGTTCACTGTGTGCAGTGGCAGCACCTGCTTTTCCATTGCCAACATCTAAATATTAGGCCACAATAAAATCTGCTGCTTGTGTGGCTGCCATTGCAAATCTGGTGCTTTGATATAAAGGAGAAAATAAAATGTGTCAATAAAGTGGTTGTCTGCCACTGACAAATTTAAGGAGTTCTTATTTAACAAGAAGAGACATTCTTTCCCCACTCCTTCGTGGTGTTTTTGGTTCCCTCCTTCACCCAGTGTCACTTTTAAAGCCTTGTTTCCTGAGTGATGGTAGGAAGATTAATCCTTTTGCAAAGAAATAAGGACAACTTTCCTTAACTGTGCTCCAGGCTGCTTTCCTTGTTGCCATCACTCTGCAACCACTCTGTATGAAATGGTCCATATTTACAATCCAGAAAGACGACTTTTTGAATGTGTGGGAGGCTATTAACCCTAGAAAAAATAAGCTAGCATTTCCATTTAACTGCTACCCTGGAGTCTTCTCACTTATCGTGTTATGGATCATTGTCTGCACAGAAAATCAGGCTTAAAAAAACATGCAAAAGGGCTGGGTACACATGCTAAATGTAGAGGAGAAGTGCTTCTTACATATCTTAAAGTGCTTTCTGGGGATGCTGGTGTAAACTCAAACAGAAAGTCCAGTTTTCTAAACGTCAGTGATGTAGCACACTCCCAACTATGCCTCCAATTTTAATTTTCATAAGTAATGCTGGCTTTCTTCTGCCCCCCTTCCCCCCCTCAGATGTTTAGTTTTGATCTGGTAGCTTTATAACTCAGTGTTTTCCCTTTTTGCTTTCCTCAGGGAAGCTACACTCAGGGGTGTAGCCTGGAGTCATTTAGTTCTTTTTTACAAGATGTTGCCTGTAAGAGTATATTATTATCAGGAAGATATTTTTCTCCATTTAGATATTTACTCCATTTGCACTACTTCCATTATGGAAGAATTCATTAGCTGATTGACTCCTATCTCTTTCCTCATGGAGGCTGGTAACGTTATCAGCTCTCAGTCTAAATCATAGGCCAACTTAATATTGTATGGTCATGAAAGAGCAGGCTAAGGCTATATCTGTACTGAGAGATAGCGAGATCAAGCAGGAGAAAATTGGGTCTTTGGGAACTATGTCCCTTCAAGAAAATAAGCTGGTAGCTTCCTCACACACACAGTAGGCCATATCTTCTGGTAATGAAAATGGACATTGATCCACTGACATTACTGGAGCTATTTGGATCAAAAACAATGAAGGACCTGGCCCTGTAACCCTGTTTTTCCATACTTTTTCTCATGGAGAGGCTTCCAGTCAGAATCCACTGGCAGCGGAGATGGTTTGTCATCAGTGTTCAAAACAGAGGCATCTCTCTGAGAAGCACTAAACAGAGCAGGGCATATCTGTGCTGTAGAGACCATCGATATGGGCTTCAACACCCTTGCTCTAGAAGCTGGTGTGATGTGGACCTGCATCAGCTTAAACACAGCACAGTGCTATATTATGCTGCTGCATTGTTTTCAGAAGCCAATTGCTATCTCCTCCAGACACTAGGGCATGTGGTGTTATCAGCTCAGTTAGAGCTGTCGTGGGGAGCAGTGAAAGTAAGGGTTACATGGCTGAGATATACTATGCTACTATCTAGCTTTTCACTGTTATGGGGGATTACATATCAAGGAGGGATTTATCTTTTCTGCCACTGTCTTATTGCTGCTGTGAAGCAGCAATGAAAAAACTACTAAGAAGTATGTTTAGGCAAGCTGTGTATAAAATTCCCCTAAAATATAAAAGAATCGTGATTTCATTAGTCCTAACAGCTGGGAGCCCAAGGACAGGTAAAAAAAAATTTGCTTAGGACCCAGCTTTTTCTGCACCCTTTGTAGGCTTCTGATATCTAAAGAGAACTAGGGTTGCCATACAGAAGGGAAGATGACATTCAGTTGCTTTCCCATCAGAAAGGTATGCTCAACTCCATTCTAGTGTTTTTTTGTCCCATGGCTTGGGGCTGTTCACCAGCAAAATCAC
Organism: Aptenodytes forsteri; assembly: GCF_000699145.1. NCBI lineage: Eukaryota > Metazoa > Chordata > Aves > Sphenisciformes > Spheniscidae > Aptenodytes > Aptenodytes forsteri. Next base: position 444,839 of record NW_008794159.1, on the reverse strand, counting down.
GTAAGTTCCAGGAACATAATCACTAGATTCATCTTTTATCCAGTCTTTCAGGATCAATGAAACATTGGCATTTGAAATATTAGTAAATTCTTAATCCATTTGCATAATTTTAGACTGGCTGCAAGGTTACCAACTGCAACCTTTGGTATGCACTTGAACTTCAAACCTATGCTGTTAGGGTCATTCCTTCTCCAGGTGTATGCAAGTTACTTTACTTAACTAGTTCCACCAGTTTAATAACAAAAACAGGTTATGTGTGACTATCATAGATTTGCAGATGATGACACAGAGGATATTAGCTGAACTCTTGCTTATATTTACTGCTTAGCAAATATATTCTGCTGTAGATTGGAAATGTCCTTCTCCTTTTAAATTTCCTTTATTGCAACCAGAGCAGATGTAGGCTGATTAACAGAAAAGGCAAACTGCAGGATGTTAAAAGGTCTTGAAATAACATTTGGAGCCTGTATAAAATAATGTCATAACTATCATATATATGGTGCCATATATCCATTTTTTACACAACTAGTTTATGTTTCATATTTAAAAAGTCCTTTAGCTAAAAGTTTTGAAAGTGAATGCCTATAATCTGACGTTTATACCTGTATTCAGACACATAAATAAAAGTACATGTATTCCTTTAGACTCATAGCTTATATGATGACTGGTGATTTTGTAATAACATTTCTTACATAGAACAGCTAGAGTGGGTCAGACAAGAAGGTGACCTTCCCCAGTATCTTTGGCAGTATCTAGCAGTGGATGCTTTAGAGAGAGTATTAAAAAATGACAGGCATATAGTGACTCTTCCATCAGTACATCCTCCCAACTTCTGTCAATTTAACACATTAGGGGAACCTCTTGGGTTGGAGTTTGCATCTGTAATAATATTTGATAGCCATTTAAGGATTTTTTCTTACATGAATTTATCTAGTAACCTTTTGAATCTCTTTATAAATGTGTTCTCCTGTGGCCACGAGTTCCACTGCTGAATTATCCATTGCATTAAATTGTTCTTCTCTTTTGTTTCTTATTTAAGTCCCGAGCTTTAAAAATAGTAGTGTGGCAAGCTCGATCCCTCCTGGTCTCTAATTATTTCTTCAATATTTTAAGAATTATTTAAGAGTGTAGTTTCCGCTTGGAAAAAAATATGGTTCTCTTCTTTTTAGTAGTTCTTTAGTGCTAACTAGGCTAAACTTTCCTCTTATGTAGATACCCTCCACTAGCTGCCAGGAGGCAGACAATGACAGTACCATATGTCAGTTTGTAATGTTCCCAGGTGGTAGGTAAATGATTTCCAAACACAGGAACAGATTGGTGATGTTTCAGACTCCTTGCTCTCTAAGGAAAAACACTTCCCATATAGCTCACTGTTGTAAAAGCAAGTCAATTTCTTCAAATATTCTTAAAAAGTTGTTTCTCAAAATGCTAAAATTAGAACACACCTGAACATTTCAGATAAATTAGAATAAAGAAATGAATCCTTAGTAGGAGAATGTATTGCAGAAGCTCATAGATCTCTTCCCTTTCTAACTTCTGTTATACTGTCATTCATGTTTTTTAAAATTTATGTTTCTGACAAACACGAACCCTCTGATACCTATTTGAGATATGTAAGCCTCTTGAAATGAGGGTGGTGTTTGCTAATGGTACACCAGTACCTTTGAAAGTTTGCAAGGATTACCTGTCCAATCTGCACAGCAAATTTTACCACTAGGTGAGAAACACATTTGCTGCTGGCCTTAGGGTGCCAAACCTACTATTCCTCCTTAATGCATCTCCTTCACATTTGTGCTACTATTTCAAACTGCTCATTAAGGAAAAGATCATTATGGCACAAGTATGTTCTTCCTGCTAGGGAAAAGGCACATTTGGGTAAAGCTGAAGATAAACAGGATTCCAAAGTGGCAGGTCATGATTTTCCTCTTCTTAAAAATGCCACAGCTGTATAAAACTAGATCTCCATCAATCTTACCAGGCTAAAAAGGGGGTCTGAAAGAATTCCTCACCTCCCTGTAACGTATACATCACTGAAGTTAGTCAGCAAGTTTTTATTTTTGAGGGGTTGTTTTTTAAAAATTCTGACTTTCTGAGAAAGAAACAGTAAAATAGAAATGTGCCAATTTTGATGAAAAAATATTTGGAGTTTTTTAGATTCAGGATATGGGCTTCTGCAACAGGGGCACATGAGAAGAAGAAAGATCCCACAGCAGCTAACAGCCACTAACCAAGGCATTTGTTTGGGATAAGAACAGGTCTGGTTAAATCATCAGTATGCTGAATATGGAACAAGGACTCAAGCAAGCGCTGATATATCCTATGAGTGCCTTACACTGACATGGTTGGCTTTTCTGGGATAGGAGTCTCTCATACTCTCCGGATTCAGTTACTGTGTTTTGTGTAAGAGCTCCACTGCTCTTGGCACCAGAGTAACGAACCCTCTGATGCATGGTTAGATTTCTCTCTTGTTTAGAACATGGGAGGCTCAAGTTGCTCTTCAACTCAAGAAGAGCAGGACAGTGGAACTGTGCCTCTTACATGTAAGGTGTTTTTTGCCTTGACTTAAATAATCTGTGTTCAGCATGTCTCTCATTTTTCCTGAGAAAATACTGGCAATTCTTTATAACGAGAGCAGCCAAAGACTGAAATCTCAGAATTTTTCATGCATTCTGGTTTCCCGACCAGCTGTACAAAAGCATTCATTAAAGGGCCTTCCTTTGTAGAGGCAATAGGTTTTAATTATATGGTACTTTTAAGAATGTGAAAAATACTGCAGTTTATTGGAGAACAAGACCTGAGCATTGTCCTTATAGTTACTGCTGCATCTAGCTAGAAATGTTATACTCCCCCAAAAGGTTTCTAAACAATGCAATGAACATGTAAAAATATTTTCTGTAATTTATGTGGCATATGCAATATGCAGTATGGCATAGGTGTTCAAGTGGTTCAATACAGGATGATACTCATGACGTCAGCACTCCAGAGTAACTAATCCTTCCCGTTCCTACTGCTTCTTAACACATTGTCCATAGCATGTTCTTTCTTCTGTGAGTGCAATACACTAAGATTTTTTTCTGCTTCTCTATCAATCTCCTTTAATCAAAATATGAAACCAATATGGTTAGAGTCACATTTTCAATCCATTGTATTAATGGGTTACAATTGTTCACCACAGATTCTGTTCCTTCCTCCGTAACTTAAACTAATCCTTAGGGGAGATCCAGAATAAACTTGTATCTTCAGTAAAATGCCAGTGATTTCTGCACAATGATACAACAAGGAATGAGAAATGAATGATACATAATCATTTTCTAAAAACAGCACTTGGCATTGCTCAGAATTAACTGCTGACTGTTCAGATCTTACGATTTTTACTGGGTACAGTAGTGGAGGTCATTGCATTTTTTATTAGTGTCTGCATGACCATGAGATGAGAGAAGTATAATTTGGCATGACTTCATCAGAAGGACATCTGTCCTGGTTTACAGCTATTATTTCTGTCCTGTGATATATTTTTGAGCTTTAAGGAGATCAGATTTCACTTAGTATGTAGACTAAGGGAAAGTTGGCAGCTTATAGGCAGTACATGAAACACTTGGCATCTACTGGAAAAGAAGTAAAAATTAATTCCTTTTTTTCTCTGCTAGTCTGCAAATGCAAAATTTATTTTTCAAAGTATTTCTGTGTAATAAAATTCCAAGATTTTATTTACTTGTTTATCTTTCTTATTTTACTTAAAATGCACGTGGGACTTAGTCTGTTTAAATATTTAAATAGGGAGGTAAATTAAATGAAAATTTATACCAGCCATGCACTGTGAGTTGGGCTGAGTTGAAAAATCTGAATCTGTTTCATATCCAACTCTCCTTATGAGTCAAAGAAATATGACGACACTGGAATCACGAATTCTGGAACAGCACACTCTGTAAATAAAAGTCAATATGGATACGGAGGGAAAATATAAAATTTAGTTTCAGAGTTTGGATCTGATATTTTGGTTCAGGTCAAACTCCCTTTATCTCTCTCAACTTTCAATTCAGAAATGTAGGTATTGTGTACCCTGTTGTTAGATTCCCAGAAATGAAGCGGTTCCTGCTAGCTGCTTTCCAGTTTTTCATGCTTTGCTTCCCATCATCGTTTTCAATAAATTTGCAATGCAAACCAAAACTTGATATTTAATGTAGGGATAAACTTGTCTATTGCTACCGAGATACTGAATGTAAAACATGGGAAACTCTGTAGTCTCACTTCAGTGCATTTTGCCATTGATGGTATCTTTCAGTTTACTCCTTAAATATTGGTGGTTGCCGAAAGCTGGATCAGAACCTGAAGTCAGTTCTCATTTTTCACCCTTACTTAGGCAACGTTCTCTGGAAATCAATGTGATATAAACAAGCAGGAATTTAAGCCATACTTCATAATTAGGTCTGTCGGAAAAAGGAGCAGCGTGTGGTACCAAAAGGCAGTGCTGGTTTGTGTTATCTCTTAACTGGTCCTGGCAGAACTACTCCAAGGGATGACACATCTCTGTTAGTCTCATTCTCATGCAAAGCCAGTGGAAATGCTATATGTTGGATAAAGCAGTGAAGATAAAGATGACAATAGAATGTGAAATAAAGCGGTAGGCCAGGTGCTGAGAAAACAGTCTGGCTTTACTCCATTTGTAGATAAAGCTGTGACTGACTTTAATCATTTCACTTGTACTAGGAATTAATTAGGACCTTAAGGTTTGACCAATACTACATAATCACTCTAATAATCTACAATGTGCAACCTAGTTATACCATGGAAAGGGCAGTAATAATTACAGGTTATAAATAACTTGGTAGACAAAACATGAAGTCAGAGACCTCTTACTGTGTTTTTATATGAAATCACTACTTTTTGATCTTTTTTTCCTTTGATTTCTTATTGAAGAAAAGATAGTAATCTCACATTAATATACTGCCTTTCACCTCACCGCACATCAAAAAGGTCTACACACATAGTAGCATGTGTGCATAATGTCTGTGAGTTTGTGTCTTACATAAATATGAGGCCTTTTATTTAACAGGAAGTAGCAAGGAGACAGAGGCTTAGAGGATGAAGTAGAAAAAAACGCCAAATAACCATTTTAAATTTGTTGGACATTTAAGTCCCTAGAATATAATTATCCAGGTTGGTCTGGTTCTGGGAAGGGGATTCCTGAACTTTTTAGGCCATGTAGCACTCAGCATTTCTGGTTTATCAATGCAAAGCCATCATCTTCATGACAATATGGTTAAACAGATTGGCCACAGATCACTTACTGTGGCCTCCACAACACTGGAAGTAATGTCATCAAAACCATTGGGATTTTCAGTGGTCTGCAAAGGCCAAAAGGATCAGTTTTGTTTCATCATCTGGATGACAATCATGCCCATCGCCATGGTGGTGAGGAGCTGCGTAGGCACTGATTTGGCGCAGTAACTGTTGCAGGTCCTGTGGCTTTGGGCTGGAGCTCCCACTCTCAAGTACGGTGCTGGCCTGATCCTCCTGAGCTTGTGAAAACCAAAGCCATAGCCTCAGGTCTGCCATAGGAGAGAAGGGTAGGGAATGAAGGAGCAGTAGTCCCTCCCTAAAGCGAATTCCTGTGTGGCAGTAGACATAGCATTTAGGAACAATTTTGTCATTCCTTACCTGCAATAAGCATTATACAGGGCAACCAAAGTAGAGGAGCATCAGATAGCTCAGAATGAATGGCCTGAGAGGCACATGTAATGATGCTAACGGACAGAAAAAACAGCTGTTGTGTTCCTCATGGTCAGAATAGAAGCAACAATGCATGATCACTCCAATAAACACACCAGAATATAGAAACTTTTTGTCATATATATTAGGTTTCCTTCTTACTCTTCTTTGTATATTGGAAATAGAAAGGAGGAGGCTGTGTGGAAATAATAAATGGAGAACTTTGCAAAGGTTGCCAATGCGTAGAGTTAGCAGACAAACTTAGTAATGGAAAATGATGTAGTAGAGTCTGAGGCAAAAGGAGGAAGGCTGAGCCTGAGTATGCTTGGGGAAAGAGGGAAAGAACACCTTTCAGGGTGTGCTCAGAGTCTTGCAGAAGTGATCTGAAAGCAACATCGGTGTGCATGGAACCTAGGCAGGGAGTTTACAGTTTGATGAAATCTGTCCAAGCCTTTCTTCCTCCTCTGGACTTCAAAGAAAACATCATGTGTTACTCTAATGAATAACGAGGCTAGAAAGGTGAGCAGTAAATAGCATTTTCTATTGTCCTATCCTGTAAATCATGCTTTACAAATCCTTTTAATCTTGGCTATGTCCGCTGTGTTATTGTGGGATGGTATAAGCCCTGCCAATGTCAACCTTGGTTACAAAAAGCATTCATTTTCTCAGATGAGCCATTTCCTTTTGGCACAGGCAGCAGTTGAGCCAGACCCGTTTCCCCAGGGCCCAGAGTAACTGTTATCTTTGAACTACTTTTTCCAGTTGATAATTTGGCCTGATCCTGTGATCATAATAGCCAAGTTGTTTGTTGTTTGTTGTTTTTTTTTTTCCATTAGCATCATGAGTATCTCCCTTTGTTCTATAATACCATCAACCTGGGACCTACTTTCGAACCACCAGTTCAGTGGTCCAGTGACTCACCATAGTCTTTTGCATACTAAGTGTCTTCTTCCTTTGGTAAGACCTCTGCTTTAATCTGCATGGTAGACATAAGATTGAGATAAGACACACTTTGTCTCAGACTGACAAATACAAAAAAATCTTCACTGGTTTGTTACCTACCTGGACAAGAATTTCTTGCTTTCACCAAGAAAAAACATTATTAAAATCAGTGGGCCTTCAGTGGTGACAACTTCTCTGATGAATGCAAGAGTAAGGACATATCAGCCAAATTTTCTTGAATTTTATATAGTCAGACTCAGAAATAGGGAGTATTTTTAGTTGGAGTTAGTAAGAAAATGTTTTAAATTACCTTACCCCTTGATGATACAATATAGCCACCAGAGGTTCCTTCAGGCCAGAAGGGTTTTGAAACAATTCATCAAGGAGAATTTGTAATAAGGAAACACTAACAACTCGTGGCGGATGAGTGAAGGCTTAGGGACATTGTTATACATGAGGAATCAGATCCTAGTCAAGGGCACAAAATGTGGGGAAATGTCTGCAGAGGACATCTGTAGCACTTACTTTTATGATGTGTTCCCAGATATTCTACTTGTGTGATATCATTCAGATGCGATAAGCTGCAATTAATTTTGCCTTTGCAGAGCTATATGCCCCTCTGGGTTTTTTTTGCATTATTCATTATTCAAAGGTTGGTCTTGTCATTTGTCTGCAGAACGAAGTTCAGATACCTCTGGATCTTCTTTTCATAACGTGAAAACCGTTCTGAGTACAATAACCAGTCTTCTTACCAGTCCTCCTACTGTCTTTTTCTAGTTGTGAGTACAGCACTTTCAGAGCAAGAGGTTGTGAAATAGGCCACGTATGTCTATCATAACTGAATTAGATGTCCATCTCCTGCCTCCCTAGTTATCTATCTCTAACACTTTAGCAAATGCTTGTTTTTTGGCTTGGTTTCTCCAATCTATCACTTTTCTTCTTCAGAAATAACCTTGGATTTTGTCCTCTCTTCACAGGTCTTCTCTTTTCCCAGACTAGTTTCTTAACATTTCCAACACTTCCCATTTATTTCTCCCCAGCTGTCACACCATACCAATAGATTCATGCAGTAAACATCTCAACAATAGAATAACCTGAGAGAATGTAAATCAGCACAGAGCAGCTCAAAATCTGTCATGATCCCAATTTATGAAGCCCAGAGGTCTATAGATTTGGACCTCGATCACAGTCATCTCACAAAGAAATTTGCAACCAGTTGTGTGTACCAATACCTATTCTACAAAAATCTTCATAAGTAACTAAATCTATTGTTCAGTTTCAGGGAAATTCAGTGTTACCTCTTAATCATTTTTCTTACCTATTCCCACCCCCCACGCCCCATTTCCTAGATAAAAACCAGAAATGCCTTGCCAATAAATCCTCATTTAAAATGAATGTGCAAGGCACAAAGAAGTACTCTCTCTGTGTGTCGTGTGTGTGTGTGTGAGAGAGAGACAAAGCTTTTGGAGAATGGTATTAAACCAGCTAATACAGTTGGGACAAACAATTAGGCATCACATATTTGTGCCTGGAAACATGTCCATTTTTCCTAACTGTATCATTTGATCTAATAAAAGGATGTGCCTGTCCTACAGACCTTGTTTTATCAGAACTATAACAATACTTTTTTTATGCTTCATAGTTTCCTCAACTCATGACTTGCTAGCAAAGCAAACTCATATGCAGTAATTAATCTGGCACCGCAATCCTGTCAGCACAGGGAAAATTTGAATGACATGAAGGAGTGGATGTGAGAGACTGAACTCAGAAACATCCAAATGATTCACTGAAAACTAAATGAAGATTTAAGAATACACCTGTTCATCAACCCTGACACAGCAGTGAATAAATATGTTTCAGTAATCCAGAAAGAATCCAAAGAAACAACAAAACACAGCCCTCTATTATTAGGACTGACAGGAACAAGAGCAGAAGAAAAAATGCAGTGAATTGCTTGCTGCCTGTATTGGATTAACAAGTGAGGTATCCAAACAAAGATGGAAAACATAAAGTGAACTGATACTTCTTTTTATGCCTGATGGGGCAAAAACTACATGTTTGACTTCTGCTGAGCACGACCTATTTATAACCATGCTCCTGCAGACTTAGTGGAAATTCTCCTGTAATCAGATGTTCATTGCAGCATCTGGCCTTCAATCAGGACCATGCCTTTCTAGTCTGCAGTAGAGCAACGCGTGTAGTCAGGTACTTGCAATGTGAATAAACGTGTCAGAATCATGACCTTTATTTTTAGCAAAGTGGATAAAAATTAGGGATTTGAGCTATAGCAACCTCTTTTTATCCGAAATGTTTTGTGCAGTTGGAGGTCATCGTAGTTCCTCTCTGATTTTATAAAGGTTTATGTAAATTTGAAGTAGGCGTACGTAATTCTATGCGTTGAAATCCACTACTACTGCTTTCATGCTGGATAGCTGGCAAATCAATAATAACACTGTGTGTGCAGTAAAGAATTCAACATTATTAATACAAGCAATGACTAATATAACTATCTTCCTTTTGAGTACAAAATTCCTCAAAATTATTTTCCCTTAAAAAAAAATCCATTCTTCTTGTGAGATAACTCATTCCCATTTCTCTTTAGTATTACTAATATTTTGCCCCAGATCTTTCAAAGATAAGACAAATAGGCAGCATTCTCAGAAGCATGCAAGTAATAGAAACATTTTAATCCTGGCAGATGATTTCTGAGGAACAGTTTTTAAAGCAACTTAAACAAGGCAGACTGGGAGGGCAGAATTGTGTTTTAACAACGAGGATATGGAGGCTGACAAAGTCAAAATGAGAGAGATGGAATTGAACTGCTTCTGGCTAGTAAAACAAATGGTAACTCACCTGTATTTTTCTGTTAAAGAAATGCATAAAGACTGCCTCACTTTATCAGCATGTTGCCATTATTTCCAGTGGCAACTTAAACAAGGCAGACTGGGAGGGCAGAATTGTGTTTTAACAACGAGGATATGGGGGCTGACAAGTTGAAAATGAGAAAAGAGGAGGAATGGAATTGCTTGCTTGTAAAACAAATGGTAACTCACCTGTATTTTTCTGTTAAAGAAATGCATAAAGACTGCCTCACTTTATCAGCATGTTGCCGTTATTTCCAGTGGCATATACTGTACGTTGGATTAGGCAGAACTTCACACTGAAACTCTGAGCCTCTAGACTCCCCCATGTCCTCTTGCTGTGCTACAACCTTTAAAATAAACCCTCATTCGTATCAACGTTTGTAAATCTGTCCAGGTTTTGAACAAACCTAGGTCTGTTTTTCAATTGCGTCTTCCCTCATATTATCCATTCAAATGAGAGAAATGTGCAGAAAAATACAAGTGTACTTATTTATATTTTAGTTAGCTTGGGCAGCTTTTTAAGTGGGAAGAAACAGAATCCTTCTTCTAGCAGAAACCATACCTTGTTGAACAGGAAATACCTCCCAGGTCATCCCCTTGAATCATCCCAGTTGCTAAAAAGAGTGGTGGTAAGACCAGGAAACTTGATAATCAGGGTGTCTGATGAAAAAGGGTAAGTATTTGCTAGAGCATACTCTAGGTATGCTTTCTTAGGTAGCTTCTTTCTTCATTAAAATTGCCTATACACAAAGATTCACGTCTTTAATGTTTCACAAACATTTGCTGGTTTACAAAACAGTCTTGAAAATAAAATTTGATTTTAAGCAAAATGCAAGGAAAACTAATTCTGCAAGAGGAAGCTGTCTGCTTCAAAGCCAGTACCAAACACACGTATTTTTTTTTGCAAGGGCATAGTGTCCTTCCAGACAAAAAAGTCTGATACCTTACAAAACTTTTGGGAATTTGCATCTTCTGAAGAAATTATTTCTTAGTCTTTCTGTACAACACTTAGCACTGTTGTTGGTCCCATGACTGACTGGCGCAGGTCCATGCTATTTTTAGTATTTTCTTAGACCTTCATTGCTCAGTTCTCTTTAGTTTTTTCACATTATGGACAAAAATCCTGACTATTTGTATGTCTGCTATAAAGTTATTAACCAAAGCTGTTTGTGTCATGGAAACAGATATAACTTCAAAATGAGTTGCAAACTTTAAAGTGGGCTGTTTCCCTCTCTGATTTATATTCCTTTTATTTCTTAAGTCTTCCCTGCCCTTAAGTCACAAAGTTGGCCAATTACAATTACACTCCAAAGGAAACTGTCCCTAACAGGTTTTGATCTAATGCAAAAGATCTCTGTTTTCATTTCATTTCCCCTTGTATTCAGGGGCATTAGTTATTTATAACCAGGTAATTGTTTTTAGTCATTCTACTGAACAAGATAGGAAGAAAGCAACAAGTAAAGAACAGGTAAAATAACTTTTGAAGCTAACAGAAAAAAACATTATTTAGAAAGCAAAATTCTGACTTGTGTCTGAAATAAAGTTCCTGATCCTTGGAGTCAACAGCAGGGCTTATACTGATGTCAGCTGGACAGTACCAGTGCCAAAGGTCTTGTGATGCCAGTGCAGATGCTGAGCACGCTGCTCAACAGGTTAGAGGCGTTGGAGGGATACCCCTATTATTAACAGCATGGTCTTTCCAGCCTGTTCTGTATAGCACAGTTAACCATAGTGACTACTGAGACATCCTAGGGCAACCACACAGAGCAGGAGCAAACTTGCTTACAACACAGCAAGAAGCTGTCTTTCTCCCTGTTATATTCTCCCTCTTCAGTAATGGATCCATGCAGAAGAAGGAAAGATTTTTATTTTTTAACCAAAATGAAATCAAGCCTCAAAATCAAATCTGATTTTTAATTTTCCCATAGAGTTCATAGAATTGTGCTCCAAGCTTTTTTTATAGTGATCTGAAGCTCAGGTCTGAACTTCAGCACAAATTTTACTGGCACATCCGGAGGAATTTGTTCTGAAATTTACATTGGGTAACAAGGCAAAATGCTTTTCAGGAGCTAGAAAAATACACTGCTCTAAGTATATGTTCTACATGAACATCTAGCACATTTATAAAGAGTGCAAAGGGATGAGAGAGCCAGTAGCAGCAATGGAAGTAGAAAAATACTGGTAGATCAGCATTATGTAAAGCATGACTGTGTCTTTAATTTTTAATTTCTTGGGTTTTTTATAATTTCTGGTTGTGTTCAGAAAGACATTTGACCAAGCTTGTCTCTTTAGACTAAATTTTCTTTTGCCTGGGTGTATTCTGTTCCATATACTCTTTCTTGCCTTGGCTAGGAGAGATAGGAAATAAAAATCTGGAGGAAACAGGAGAATCGGTTCTAGTTTGCGTTAATAGTGATGGAGTCAGAGCTGACTTTAATATGGGTAATGTGAGAACACAGATTTTTCCTGACAGCCAGACAGAGAAGCTTTCGTGATTGGAAAAACCTGTAGTGAGTAATGAAAATATATGTATGTGCATATATGTATGTGCACGCAGCTGACAAAGAAAAACGGGTTCCTTCACTCCTTACTTTAAGAAATGGAGAATTGCAGCTCTCCATTAGGTAAAGCGTTTCTTGGAGGAGATGAATAAACAAGTGCCTAGCAAGCCATTGGTGAAGGTTGAATAGGGCTGAGATGAGGCAGGTGCCACACTGAATGGCATTATAAATCAAAAGACACCGAATAAATAAAATCACTGGTTGGAAGAAGTTGATTATGGGTTGGCTAAAGTTTGACTTTAGTCTGTGATAAGGCTGAGGAGGCCCATTGGAGGCTGGAAGGGTAGAGGAAGAAGGGGTTTAGAGATTTCTTATTGAAGAAGTAATGGAGGATGAACTCCAAAGATTCAGCTGTCTGACACGGAGGCACTAAATAATTAAAGCTGGCAGTTGTCTGTGTTGAAAATGGTTACATCAAAGCTGAAATGTGGTCAGTGTCTCCATAAATAAATGCAGAAAGAGAAGCGGAAATTTAAACTTTTGAATACAAACATGTGTTGCATGAGTGCTAAAATTCCACGGACAGTTTATATTAGTTGGTCTTTTACAAATGTCCTTTGTTTTCTCTTCATTTCTTCATTCTTTCCTTCAATCCTTCCAGCATTAACTGCAGTGGGAAAAACTACACATGGTCCTCCTTTAAGACAAAGCAAACTGGAAAAAGAACAGCACTAACAGATACGCATTCTTTTTGACTGACTACAGTGTTGCATTTACTTTTTCTTTAATTAATTTTATTTTTGAATGGCAGCTTAGGAAAAATGAATTCTATACTGAGGTACTACTCACACAAGTGCAAAATTCAGTAAACTGTTAACTGTGTGAATCTGTTAAAATTTTGACTGCTCCATTACATGCACACAACTTAAGTTGAAGCTCAGCATATTTAAAAACTCGGACATAATTGTGCAGTCCTGAGGGAGTGAGGCTTAATAAGTACTCATACTTCTTCCCACTTTGTTATTACTAGGTTATTGCTTTCTTACTCCACTATCTTAACTTGTATGACTTGACTGTTCAAATAGAAACTCATTGACTTGAAAATGAGCCGCATTCAGTTGGCTCTACAACTTTTGCCTCAGAGGATAATTTTTAATAATGTAAACCTCATGAAACCACAGACATTTGCATAGGAAGAGAAAAGAATGAGGCAACCACTTTGTCTTCAAGAGAACAAGGGGTATTTAAGAACATTGTATTTTTTGTTTCTGTGTCTGCAGCTCTTAACCAAATGCTTTAACATTTCTGAAGTCCTTATTCAAGCCAAACGATTAACTTCAAAGTCTCAGAATATGGCCACGGGCCTGTAAAACTATTAGGATCATCTTGGTTGATGCGTTGTAGGACTGTGAATTGCTAGAGGGTGGTTAATAACAAGGTTGAATTTAGCATTCGAAACAGAACCAGACAAATAGATTGGAAACCTCCATTTTCCATGTGCAGCGAGGAAGTTACAGGACAGACAGGAGCACTGTAAACTCTTAAATGGTCTAAGAAAAATCCCTTGCTTTTGAGCTGAGAAGCTTGCCGCTAATGCCAAAAAAATAGTTGACTCAGGCACACTGATGAAAGAGGACACAGACGCTACGTTGGAATTGAGCTGCAAATCACAACATTTATTTACTGCTGCATGTGTGCACATACACACATGGACATAATTTGTGGTCTATCCTGCATGACACCCCTAGTGAGGGATTCCCAAGTCCTGCTCAGGTTGGTCGTTTCGAGAGAAAGGAGCCTTGCTCCTATCAGTCCAGGCTCAGCATCTACCAGCCTGACTCCTTACACTGCTGCCACAAGGCTGGGTGAATCATTACTCCAAATTTCACAGCCTGAATAGATCTGTTTTCTTTCCAAGGATTGGCCTGTTGCTATCCCAACGCATCGGATTCTGTTCATTTCAGAGTGTGACCAATGTTCAGCCAAACACCTTGAAGTGTGACACATTATAAACAAAATCACACACATTTAGGACCACCCTTTTTACTGGACGTGAATAAGAAGCCAAAACATTTGCTGATCCATCCTCTCCAGGAAAATCCCTACATGACTCTTGCAAATATCAGCAACTGTACTAGATGCACTGAGTAACTTGTACTTGCTTTAAAATCAAGACAAGGTAGATGGTGTGCTTGCTTTCTGTATTGTATCTTCAGAGGTGATGGACCTTGCCAATAGGCTAAAGACCTGCTTACAGGCATCTGCAAACCTGTCACCCTGTGGCTGCATCTGGTTGACAGTGGGAGGGTTATTATGAGTACCTGAGGAGTGGCCTGACAGTGCATCACCTGAGCCCAGCGCTCTCCCAGCATGAAACCAGGGAATGGCACTCTTTGAGACTCGTTTCTCTGATCATAATGCTGTGTCTGGCGATTAATGTCAAATTAATTAATATAGCTAATTCATACACATTAGGAGATAGATAAATATCCACTAGAAATGCAGCTGTTTTCACTATCCTCTTTTGTTAATGTTACCAAACAAAGATCAGCTGCCAATGTCTTACAGTTGTTACTGATCTGGGATGATATATAAAATGTAAACTGGGGCTTAAAACTTCTATTATTTTTCCTTTACCAACCCCCTCTCCTTGCCACTCAGTCCATCTTCACTTTGACAAATGGCTCTCTACCAATGCCAGTGTGCCCTGCTGTTAACAACTCCTGCCTTCTGTAATATTAACAATCTCAGACAGCATAATTTCCACAGTGCTTAAGAGGGCTTTGTTGTTTGTTTTATTGACATGTAATAGAAATAGATGAATAAAATCTGGCATTGACTGATCAGAAACTTCTTGCACAAAACACAGCACAAAATACAGTGCGGTCTGGATTGCCTCCAAATTGAATTACTGTGTTTCAGAACTGATGAGGCAAATCTACGATTTGATGGAGATTTGTATTGCAGAGCTATGGGCTGGTCTTTCCAGAAGTTTGGAAGAGTCAAGGGAGAAAGTCAAACACCTGAACCCATAGGAAATTGATGGGCAGAGGTTGTTTAGGAGGTTGGCCCTGTAAAAATGGCTGAGAACCTTTTGCAAGCAGGGATGAAAGCAGCAAATGGTAGGCAAAAGGAGGATGGCAAGTGGATGGAAAACAAAGAGGGGTTTTTGCCCCTGGAAGATACTAAAAGAAAGGAAAAGTTCTCTCTGAAAATGATCTTTTTTTTTTTTCCTATCTACGCAGTACACAAAAATCTAACACTCTGTGGACAAAAACAATCAAAAGAAATCAGTATACTGTAACAGAATTCACATGCCAGGTTTCAGGTGTTTCAGTGCAATACATATTTTTACTTTTTTTCAAAGAAAACAGCCATATTCTATTTGTTTTGTCAACACTCCACATTTATTTTTAATAATAAATAAAAGGCAGGTACCTTGGCCATATCTTATATTTGGCTGAAATACTTCCACACTTCTATTGCAAATCATATTGAGAAAAAAGACCTTCTTTTTCTTTTCCTTGACAAAGTGAGGGAAAAATACTGTTGTCAGGACATGGAGGCTGTTGTGAAACCCTTCTGGAAAGCTGCTTTGACCGGGGGATTTCCAGGAGTCACATCAGCAGACAAGTAATGCATTAGTGAATCAGAGTCCTACAGTATGTTTTGTGACCAAATACACTTAAAAATCTCTACAAAATGTTGACATTTACATGGCTGAATTTTAATAGCCCTTGAAAAAGACCCATTATATTGTTTTGTTAATGCAGTTGTTCAAATACTTTCATCCAGCTATAAAGAAGAGATCCAGCAGGCTCTAACTGGTTACATTTTCATAAAAACAGAAATATAGTGCCATGATGGCAAGGAGATAATTTTCTAATTGGATCAGGGACAGTGCAAAGAATTTTTATCAGACATCTGTTTTTAAAGTCACTTCCTAGACTTGTAAGTTATGTGACAATTCATTTTCATTACAAAGCAGTCCCAGCCTCTGAGGTTGGAAACACATGAGTTTTCTTTTCCTTCTCTCCCTGAAATGCACAGTTCAGAAGAATACAAATAACATAGCTTATTTTAGTTTTCTTAATTCAGAGAAATATAATAATGAATTAATCAATCCCTTCCTAGTTTGGAACCTGATTGTAGTTTTAGGGATTTTTACATTTAGGAATAAGAATTGCATTATCTTTTCAGGGGAACGTTTAGCTTAATGTAACCCTTTGCATCCTATTGAAAGTCTCTGATGTTCACTGTATGTTTCATTTCTGCTGAAAAGTTCTTTTACAAATAAATGCATCCAACCAAAAACTGCTGTGTGCTACTCTAAATCTGGACAGAACAACTCCTAAGGAAAAGAGAGGTGATTTAGGAGGAAAAAGCAAGGAAAATTTTACTTTACCTGTGTTTACATGACAGATGGTGAGCAGAATCCTGGGTAATCTGTTAGTCCTCGTGAGTGAAATCAATTAAGTTTAGAAAAGCTATTTATTGCCAGGGAGATTAAAAAGTAATTAGCAATTATAAAGAAATCTGCAAGGGTCCTAATTATAATGAAGCAATGAGTTCAGTTTCTGGACAGGAGGGAGGTTCTAAATACAAGGGAAGTTTGTATCTTCTCTGTTGTTTATTGAGAAAATAGCAAGCCCTATCTTTTTGCTGTTATGGTGATGACCTCTGGAAAGGCCTCCTGGATTTTTATCATGATGCTGACAAAGTAACAACAGCCCTAATACCAGTTTATTAAAACCCAACTGCAGGATTAAGTACTTAGTTCAGAACATTTAGCAACAGATAGGAAAAGAATTGAAGATCTTGCTACTGTTGTATCTCATATTCTTTCATAGTTAATCAAAACTTTTCCTGCAGTTGCTTTTAGTTTTATTTAGTCATTTATTTGTACCATTACAATCATGTTTTTTTCCTCTGTTTCCAAGAGCTGGGCATAAGATACTTCTGAGAGTAATTTAATTGACACCACTAGGTTTCCATGAGGTGTACATCTGGCTCCCAGATAATGATTCAAAACAAAATTCCACCTATTTGAGCCACATAATATTTCGGTAAGTTCTTGCAGTAAGCAAATCTTTTTCTTGTTTAAAAAGTCCATTGTTTTTAGGTATGCAGATCTTTTTAATGAAAGCACTCACTCAAACTTACATGGAGAAAACCTGCTTGTGGAGAGCTCTCCTGATGGACGATGGCTGGATGATACACAAATGCCCAAGCAGCTGTTTTGGGGTGCAAGGTGAAGTGGAAGGTCTGCAAAGATGCTCCGAAGCGGTTCCCAGTGCGAAGCAGTTTACCAGGTGTTCACCAGGGACTTTGACTGCTGGAAAGCACATATGAAACCCCAGCATAAAGGTGGTCATGGAACATTTCTGTCAATCATACAGACATAAACTAGGGAAACACCTAAGATGAAGGAAGAGGCAGCAGCAACAAAACCCTAGAGTTTATGGGACATGTGAAGATGTGTGGTTTGTTGAAGAGGCTTAGGCATGCCATGAGGGGAGGTCTTCTCAGTCACTTGCTGTCCAGAGTGCCCAAGTTTCTTCCCTGCTGTGCCACTGTTGTTATTCCTGACTCCGATAGACACATGGTAAAATGGAAATTTAAGCCTCCACTGTTTCGGTGTGATGTGGTGACCCTTCAAGAAGACAGCTCCTGCCAGTAGTGATTGCTCAAACAGTAGTAGGAATTCTTTATGGCTGAGGGCTTCTTTAAACTAGATTTCTTTGTTGACATGTTGTAAGAAATGCTTTTCTCTATGTAAACTACTCTCAGATCACTATGCTGAACAAAATGTCCCTATTTTTACTTTCAGTTACCAGTGATCATCTTCAGAAATGTGTTTCATTAAGATACGGCTGAGGTATGTATATATCCTCAACACCTCTGGTTTTGAATAGTCTCTTCAGCACATTTATAAGAAAAACATATTTTGAAGCCCGATATGTAATATTTAGAGGACAGAACGAAAATAATTGTGACAAGCATTGAAAATTTTATATTCTAGTTTACTCTTTTTAATGGTGTACTCTATGCTGTTCAGCAGAATATCTAAACAGCTGCAGTCTTACCCAAAGAACAGTACTCTCAAAGTCTTCTGAATTCTTCTGTAAGGCTTAAGGTTTTTTCTTCCCTCTCTGAGAACTTTTAAAGCTAAGGTAATTTTTTTGATTTGTTGAAGATTTTGTATTTTTAATATATTGCTTCTTTTCCATCTTTAAGATATTATTTGCTTAATTAAATGCTTAGACTTCTAGTATGTTCATGCAACCAGCACAAGAACAACTTTCCCCTATTAACAGCTACCTTTTTGAGAGCCCATCTTGATTAATATGCATCAAAATGAAATCTGTGAATGCTTTCTTCAAGCCATTCAATATGTAAGCATGTCCTATGTGTAAATGACTTTGGCATTCATATCTGATAGCCTTTTGGTTCTTCTGTCCTTCCCTTTCTCTTCTTTACAAATTCTGGGGTGCTATAAGATGATTGTGAAAGACAGAAAAGGATAGAAAACCCCCAGCTATGAAGTTTAAAGTTTTTGAAGTTTGTAGGCAAAATGTTAGACTTCCAGGACCACGTATAGAGATTTAAGTAAACATTGCTCAGTCTTAGAGCTGCTAGGTATTTATAGCTTCTATGATTGTCAGTGAAGCCGGTGAATGTTCAAGATGCCTGAAAAGCAGACTGCTTTAATTAAATATTTTAACCATGGATTGAGGGACCCAATGTTAAGCATAAGCGTAAATACAAAAGACAGTAGTAAAAGAACACTCCACTGCCTGCTGTTATCTGAACTTCCCATCAGAATTAGTCCTGTGAATGCAAAATGAGAAGCATTATTTTTAAAACTTTCTAAAATGGCTCAGGCCGATGTTGTGGTCCTGAATGAATGAAAGTCCAATATTTTCCATATTCTTCCCAGTATTTTTACTGTTACCTTTATTGAATCTTTGTGAGGTCTTTCCTTCTTTCATACTACCTTATCCTTCTTAGCACATGAATAATTTCATGACTTCGTAAAGACCTAGAGATGAATTAAATTTGAGATGAAAGGAAGAGAGATTAACAGTGAAAAGGAAAAAGCTTTCTCCTTTAAAAAAGTTACTCTAATACTACAAATTTACTGCCAGTGCTTTTCCGAGATTTATGATCACAGTTGTTTATAAGCCAAGACATTTTTGTAAAAAAACCTATGTGTTTAAGGGATGGTTTTATGCATGTAAGGAACATATCCTTAACAACTCATCTCCAGGTTTTATTTTTAGAACAGTGCCACAATATTTTAGTACAATTTATTAAAAACTTAATAGGCTGTTAGCTCTCAAGTTGTAAATGAAGCATGTAGGAGAGGGATTACTACTGTACAGCTCCTGCAACAGGGAATAATTATAGTCCTTCTAGAATAAGAAGGGGGTGGGAAAATACTGTGTAATAAGTTCGGTATACTTCTTCCTTCCAGTGACAGACTGATTCAGTTTTTAAAATTGCATATTTATAAGCTCCTGCTGGATGTTTGTTACCCACCATGCCACTGGTCTACAGAGAGAAGGAATGGTTACAGTTGTAGAGGGCTCATCTGTGGTTCCTCATGGCTGTAGCTCTGAGAGTTGGCAATAGAATCACCCCTGCGTTGTCCAAGAGAGCAGCCTCACGGGGGCACATTTTCAAAAGGACACTGAAAAATTTGGAATTAGTTAGTTTGCTGGCTCCAGTTCTGTAAATTTGGTTGTTTGTTTATATTGTACCTACTATTCCTAGCTGAAATTGGGAACTTTTTTGAGTCTGTGTGCTGTTTTTAAAGACTGTGTCTATCCCAGGGAGCTTGAAGTCAAGTTGGCCAAAGACAGGAGAGAAAAAGAAGAGCTTGAGAAATGACCTGGCTTGTCAGAAAAATGTGCTAGCTTGGTGGCAGGCTCAGGAAGAGAAACCCAACTTGAAACCCAACATGAATGTCTTATTCACACTGGATCAGTGTTGCTTGTGCACCTCATCCAGACCCTTTGAAGCTGATGGAGATCTATCAGGCTTCAGTTCTCTTGAGTGCTAAGGAGTACTTCAAGGACAAAGAATTCATGTATATACCCTCGTTCATCCCACTTTACAACTTCCATCCATTTTACAAAGACAAATTTTACTTTGTATCTAAAACAGTTCAATTTGGATTCTCTATGCACTGAAAATTGCCATTTATTTTGGTTTGGAACTCCCTTTTTTATTTTTCATTAGGTACAAGGATGAATAATGTCTTGTGCTTTTACAAATCCCATGAGGATTTTGAAAATTTCTTATAACTATAGTTATAAAATCAAAATTAATTTCGTTCCAGTGAGGAAGAAATTCAAATCCTTCTCATTTGTTCTTTATAATTACTTATGAATTATAGTGCCTCGAAGGAGCCAAGCTTGCTGGCTTTTGACCAGAGACCAGCCATAACCTCTCTTTAAATTGTAGATCGCTGAAGAGGCTGAACCTTAGTCTTCTTCAGAAAACATCTTTTAACTTGTGAATAACTATTGCTGGCTAGTTGAAAACAAACTACTAAACTGCCTTAAAGTGGTTAACCTCAGGTATGTTAAACATAGACAAGTGATTTCTCTGAAACATTGTTTTCATACGTCGTCTGTGTGAACCCTAGGATAATGTTTTCTCAGCAGCTGATATTTCCTCCTGAATTGCACTAAGCAACTATAGAAGAAAAAGCTTTTACAGAACAAAATTATTTTAAAAGGTTATCAGAGTTGACGGACATTCTGCCAAACAAATCCCCTTTGTGTGGAGCATAGGGGTGCTTTTTAACTTCAGACTGTTACCTTACTCTGTACAGGGCAGCAGGAAGATTAGGCAAACGGATGCTCCTTTTCTCTTTGAATCTGGACTGAGGTTTAATTTCTAGCAAAAAGAAACCTGTTCTTCTTGAGCTAAGAACAGTTACTCAGTTTCCAGCACTGCCTCTGCATCAGGTCTACTCCATCAGACAAGGATATGAAGCCTTCTGTTATCCACCTCCAGTAATATTCCTGCTCCTACCAACTTCACTGCTAGCAAAGGTACAGTAAGTGCATAAAACCTGGAAAAAGGAACTTTTAAAGGGTTTGTGGCAAGCAAAGCTTCTTTAGGGACGACATGCTTGATCCCACTGATTGCTAGAAAGCACTGCCTATTGCAAAGCTGAACTGGGCATTTACAGCCAGGATTTTCACAGTCCTTAGTTGGGCACTTAATGTAGATTGAAAGATTTATTTTAGATATGCAGACCCTTTGTTGCCAAACATTGGAACACTAATTCTCTCTCCTCCTCTATAGCTCTAAAGGCTATTGGCTATGTTACGGAGTCTATAAGCTGGTGATCAGTGTACTTAGTTTGGGCATTATAAACCGGAGTATCCACAAACTGGCAGACATAATTGAGGATGCTGATGTGAGAAATTGTCTTTATATCTATTTGCTTGTCATATAGGAGGCTGGGAATCTTACACTTCCTAGTCAGTAATGGGTTACTCCATTATTACAGCTCAATTAGCACATTTAGCCTAATTATTTCATATTTGTACTATGATTTGAAAACATAACTGACTACAGATGTTGTTAGTTGTTGGTGTGTGACATGGACTCAGCCATTCACTTTGTTACTAGTATGCAGCAACTCAAAGGAAATATCGGGCAAAAGAAGAAAAGAGAAGGGAAAGCCATAAAAACAAGGCATTGGTTGATGCTCTTGCACTGACAAAGGAAAGTCTCATTGAATAATCCAGAGTTTCAATGTTGGTAATATTTTACCAGCAGCAGCTCTTTCTTTAATCAGAAGGAAGACTGCAAAGATTGCAAAGCCTCTGGAATGAAATGCTGAGTGACCAGGCAGCTCAGGAGACCTTATAGTGGCCTTTCATACTTAAAGGGGGCTTATAAGAAAGATGGGGACAGACTTTTTAGCAGGGTCTGTTGCGATAGGACAAGGGGTAATGGTTTTAAACTAAAAGAGGGTAGATTCAGACTAGATACAAGGAAGAAATTTTTTACGCTGAGGGTGGTGAAACACTGGAACAGGTTGCCCAGAGAGGTGGTGGATGCCCCATCCCTGGAAACATTCAAGGTCAGGCTTGATGGGGCAACCTGATCTAGTGGAAGATGTCCCTGCTCGTTGCAGGGGGTTGGACTAGATGACCTTTAGAGGTCCCTTCCAACCCAAACTATTCTATGATTCTATGATTGCTATGACCTACCATGTATGTCTGAAGCTGCGTGTACCACTTTCCACTCTGAAGTCCTGGATTCCTGACACACTCAACATTTCCATTGAAGTAATAAGAAATAAAAAGTAAGATAGCCTACACCGGCAGAAGACAAATGTAGCAGGTTTGTATTGGCTGTTAATAATTATATAGCAATAGAAAACCCAGGGCAAAAAAGTTAAGTGAAAAAGGTAGTGTTTTTCCCTCTATTGGTGAATATAGAAAAATACAAATCCATAACGATTATGGTTAATGAGGGAAGAAGAATGAAGGCTTAAATTTTTCAGCAAGCAGGAGTGCGTAGAGTAAGGCATTAAACTGGAAGGGATCTGGGTTGGGAGCTGGCACTGTTTCTGGATCTGCACTTCCGAGGCTCAATTTCTCTTGGAGTAGCCACACCAACGCTCCTAGAAACGTTCCCTGGCCTACAGGATAAGCCCTAACTCAGGGGTGGCAAATTTCCTCTGGGGGTCTCTTCCAGCCAGGTTCAAAACTGTGAGTTGCCCTGAAAGCACACCAGCCCTGCTGTAAATGAGAGTGGCAAAACGCTACCAGTCAGAATTTCAAACAACCCACTGCTTGTAGCAAAAGGGACTGTATGGAGCAAACCGCTGTAGCGGCCACCTGTAATTTCATTTTAACGCCGTATTCCTGTCAACAGCTTTTGTTGTGCATTTAACCTTTCCAGCCTGTCGTGTTCCCCCCTCCCCCCCCCAATACCGGACTTCCCCTTTCGGCGCAATTATCGCTAATCCAATACAGTCCTTGTAAAACCCTGCCCCTAATCTCCCCC
>NW_008794159.1:417375-421565 GCF_000699145.1 Aptenodytes forsteri | reverse complement strand
GGCTCCTTCTTCCCGGGGCTCAGCCGCCGGCCGGGGCGGGTGCTGCGGGGTTGGGTTCGGCAACACAAGCTATCCCTGGAGTAGGGGGTGGGGGGGAAGGATGGGGCTCCGCTTCTGAGATGCGTTTGCTTACCGGTTTTCTCATTCTTCTTATTTTATGAAATATGATCTGGAGTGGCAACTGCCTAGTGGTCTGCGCTGGTAGTTTAAAAAGGATCGCATTGTAACTGTCCTCCTGTATCTTAGTGGGCTCGGTTATATGTGAATAAGCAGTTTCAGGGGTAGGCACGTAGTGAAAATCGCGTATGGATTATTTCCACTCTTTTTGAATGGGTGGGAGCTGCGAGGGAAGGTGACATTAATATCTATCATTGCATGAAAAGCATCATATCTCTGGTAGAAAGCAGGATATATATATATATATATATATTTTTAAGCAGGAACTACAAGGTGCTTGTCATGACCGGTGAGCATATGTTTGCTGGGATGCGTATTGGTAATACACAACCGAAGGCACGAGACTGCTCCATATCATCATGAACTGGAAGCCTGTGGCTTGCATATTGTATTTAAAGTAGAACACTGCATGAAAGACGGCATCCTTTTTTAAACAGGTCTTGAAGCGTAGCCAATTGAAAAAGCCTGTTGTAATGCTGTGATAGGCAGTACCTTTTATCTAGGCAGTTTACAAGAGATAGCCTTCATATATTTCTCTTAAATAGTAGGAGGGGCCAGATGACTCTTTCAGGAAAATCTTTTCAAGCATAGATTGAATAGATGGGTTATAACAGAGATAAAATAGCTACGGATAACTAATTAAGGATTGAACTGACTTCTGGAGGAAAAATTGGGAAGGAAACTGAACTATGCTATGTGAATAAATGGCTGTGCTTGTGCACCAGAACTACAAAATCCACCTCTCAACTGCAGAAAGCAGTCAGGCATTCAAGGTCTATGGAGGGAGTCCTTTATATGGAGAGGCTTCTGTGGAAAAAGCTGCTAATTAAAGCAAGTAGGATCAGTCCCTCTTTATCCTATTGACAATTTAATGTTTAAAAATGACCCTTTGACTGCCTCAGGAGGTAAATCAGCAATGGGAATGTGCTTCTGATGAATGAGGCTGTCATTTTACAGCTGGCTTTTTGGAGGGATGGCACAAAATAGTAGACTAAGGAATGCAATTCAAAAGCAAATTTTAAAAAAGCTATAATTTTCTCCTAATGCTTTGCAGCAGTACCTCTGGAAAGGAGATGCAACTGTTCAAATCTATATTAAGTTCTGACTTACATTTGCAGAGTGATTTTAACCAGATAAATTGCAGGAATAGATAACAGTATAGTAACAGTGACACTACCTGTATCTGAAAATATTCTAGTGACTTTACTTAAACTATATTAATTAGACCTAAATCTATACATGCAAACAATTGGCTATTGCCTAGTATGCTGTTGTCCCAGAGTGACCTGTTCTCCTCTAGTTTATGTAGCAGACTTACTGTAGGTCCTAATCATAAAGTAATCTTTGATGCAGATGCACTGAAATTATTATGGTAAATTTCTTACCAGCTATTCTGATTGTGGTGGACCGTGCTAATCAACTGTGTGAACAGAACCTATTCATTTAGAAAATATTGTTACTTCTGAGGATTTGAAAACTGCAGAAATACCTTTAGTCCTCTTAGGACTGATGGAATTTACTCTGCCCTTGTAAACTCATGTTCTCTAGATTAATGCCAGATATGGAATACTTTGAACTTTAGTCTTTCCGCTGGAGAGATTAAAGAAAGAGGGAAGGCAATTACAAGTGTTACAATGATAGAGATGCAATTATGCGATTGTATACAGGATCTGCAGTTACAATAGCATAATGCAGAATAAAATAAAAAGCTTATTATTGACAAAGCCTTTTATTTCTGTGAATAAAACTGATGTGCCAATATAATGCTAAAATAGCTGCAGTAATATGCATACATTAAAGACATTTTTATGTATTGACACTGACTGCCTTAAAAAGTTTGAAAACACTGGGCAGTCCTTCTTCTCCTGGCAGCAGGAGGCAATATTCCTAAGTGCTTGTGCTGTAGCGTCTGCTCTGGTGCTGCCTTCCCTTGGAGGTCTTGCCAGGGCTGAGTTTGGCCTTAACAGATAAGCTGAATCATCACAGACTGCATTTCTTCACAGCCTGCAGCTGCCCATATCAAGAGTTTAGCTAAGCCGAATCCCTTGATGGGCATGCAACAGACCTCAGTTGCATCAATAAAACCCAACCAACTCATGCTCCAGTCTAGCTCATTGCAGGTAAACAAAGTCTTCTCTGAGGATTATAGCCAGACCAGAGGTTTTGGCCATGCTGGCCATTGCCAGATAAATAGAGACAATTAATGTACACATAAATTCTAGTGTATGCACTTGCAAATGATTTATTCTGGTCAGAGTTAATGGATCTGTGTAAAAACTTTCACTGAATTGTTTTGTGACATCCTTGTTTGTGGAACATATGAACTGGTATGCCTGGTTGTATTTGCTAAACAACTAAATGAATTAATAACCAACAAATTTATGAACAGATACTAAGTTTTTGCATCCAAAGCTTGGCTGTGTGGTGGAGACAATGTGGTGTCTGCAACAGATCTCCTTTGAGTGATAGGGTGTGAATTTATGACTGTGATACTGAAGATGGTTAACTTAAAATCAGTAGAAATTAAAGTGAACCAAAAGCTATCTTGTCATTCCCTGAATTATTCTAAGGAAACCATTAGACAACACAGTTACTGTGGGGTAACTGCAAATAACTTGGCTGGAGGCATGTGTTGGCCACAGTAAATAAACAGAATAGGAAAAATGAAAATTGCTGTTAAGTTTCTAACTTAACATCCACAAAAAGAAACCTTCATAGTTGACTCTCTTGTCTGACTGAAGACTGAGTTATTCTTCAAAAGAAATAGGAGTGAGACCAGATTGTAATTTTGGACTGACTTTGTAGGCTGCTGTAAATAAAGCTTTTCAAGCTTGAGTTTGAGGTACTAGAACTCAGAATGTTGAGGTTAGAGGTGTTACCTATAGATCATTAATGATAGGAATATGGTAACTGTTGCAATAAGGAGTGATGGGTATGGGAAAGAATGACCCATCTCTTGCTCCTGGCTGACTGAGGAACTGGATTATGCAGAACACTTAGCCACCTCTTTGGGTAAGAATGTGATGCATCTCTGCTTGATACTGGGTGGTCCTTGTCACTGATGACAATATATGTAATCCATAGTTAAAGCACTCATTGTGACCTTTGGTTTGCTGGTAGTGTTCCCTGAAAGAAGCGTATGAGCTGGCACACTTACCAGTCTTCCTTTTCAAAGCTCTCTTGAGCACTGGGTAAGGGTCCAACTTGTTCTTTATAATGGGGATGAATTCTCTATGCTCTCTTGTCATTCCTTCTGCATCAGAAAGCAGGTTTTATCCAGTGTGCTGTGATGCTGAGGAAAAGATTTGCTAACTAAAATTGCTTTGGCAGTCTCTATTTGGGAGCATGATATAAAGGGCAAAGACATAAACACAATGCCACAAGTGGGCAATACATTAAATGCTGCAAGCAGAACTACTGATCTTACTGCAAGCAGCAGTGGCCACTGGACCTTTTTCTTCTAAGAAAAGCACAAGAGGAGTTGTATGATTCTTAGCGTAAGGAGCATCTCAACATCTAGTTTAATTTTCAAAGTCATTGTTTCATCAGTCCATTCCACCCATAAAGTGTGGAGACCTCAAAGGAAATTTTTGTCCCACTGTTCAGGATCAGGTTTTCAACTTAGCTATGTCAGTAACATACTTGTTTAAAAAAAAATAAATAAATTGGGGAACAGGGCTCTGTTTACAGGCTCACAGAATGGCTGAGGTTGCAGAGACCTCTGCAGGTTGTCTGGTCCAACCCTCTGCGCAAAGCATCTTGAGCAGGCTGCATGGGGCTGGGTTTTGAGTATCTCCAGTCTCCGGGGGTAGAGACTTTTGGCTTTTTTGATCACGGGGAAGTTTACACAGCACTGGGCCTGCTGGTGACAGATGGAATTCAGCTGTCTCACAGGGGGAAAAGGATCATTGCTCGTGAATTGGCAGGGCTCATTGAGAGGGCTTTAAACCAGGTTCGAAGGGGGAAGGGGATAAAACCAGGCTCACTAGAGATGAGCCTAGGGGTGGCGTGCC
>NW_008794159.1:341761-413443 GCF_000699145.1 Aptenodytes forsteri | reverse complement strand
ATGAGGCGCTTAGGGACATGGTTTAGTGGACATGGTGGTGTTGGTTTGACGGTTGGACTCGATGATCTTAGAGGTCTTTTCCAACCTTAATGATTCTATGATTCTGTGACTCCACAGCCTCTCTGGGTGACCTGTACCTGTGTTGGACCACCCTCACAGGGAGAGTTTCTTATGTTTAAATGGAATTGCTTATGTTTCGGTTTGTGCCTGTTTCCTGTTGTTCTTTCACTGGGCACCCCTGGGAAGAATCTGGCTCCACCTTCTTTACTCCCCCTTTTTTGCCACAAGGGCGTGCTTCTGGCTTATGGTCAACTTCTTGTCCACTGGGGCTCCCAAGTCTTTCTCTGCAAAGCTGTTTTCCCAGCCAGTTGGCCTCCAACCTGTACTGGTACAAAAGGAGAGGGAGGACTAAACAAGAAGGGAGGGAGAAAATGACAAAGAGAAAAGGGTTGGAGAGGGGGGTGGGAGTGTGCAGAGGAATGCAGGCAACTGGAGCCAGTATGCTGGTTGCAGCAGACTGGTTTACCTCAGCCTCATTGTAATGCTATTGGGGGAAGACCACAGTCTTGAATGTCAATCCACAAGTGCTCCCATAATTTAAGCAGGATTTAATGCATCCTGCAACTATAAACAATGATATTAGTATGAATTAAAAAGGATGTGTGAGTTTTGTTCTGAGGTTGGTATATATGCTTCCACGGCAGCCAGGACACTTGCCTTTTCAACGGTCTTTGCAGTGGCATAGTTCTGACAGTTTTGGTATGATTTAATAAAAAGTTTGGCTGGGCAGCTCATGTTGCTTTGCTAAGCTCTGTCTATTAAGGCAGACTTTTCCAGGAAGGGCCTTTAAGTAAAACATCATGATGCCTCAAAGGAGCAAACGTAGTTTTATGACAAGACACTAGTACAGTATATTAGTTGTGGAAGACATGGGGGAATTGGTGGTGAAAGAAGCCTTCTGTGGTCACTTAAAGGATCGCTGGCATTCAGACTGTGATCCAGCGGTAGTCCTCTAGAATAGATGATGCAGGACTACATTTAGGAGTCCTTTATGATGGTCCTAAAATGGAGGTTGCGCAATAATATTGATTGTGGGGTTTCATAATACATGTATGCATGTACATTTGAGCATATAACTCTTCCATGTTTGGAAATAACACAGGTTTATTGGGAGTTTTTTGTATCTGAGAAATAGTTGCTGCTTTGTCCTTATCATTGGTCCAGATCCACATCCACTATAAATAAGTCAATCAAAATCAATGGAGCAGTACCTGTCTGCCCTTTGTGTACCTTGCCTGTTATGTTTTTTCTTCCAGAAGATTGGAAGTCACCCAAGACACATAAAATAGAGGGGTTTTGCTTGATCAATGGTGTTCCTACTCAAAGTTTTCATAGATGTGATCTGTGCCAAGCTGTTAAAGCAGTGACTTATAGCATGTTCTGCAACTTCAGATTAGAGAGGTGCAGGTAGAGTACTCTTTCTACATGAGCACATACAGAAAAACTAAGATCAGCTTTTCACATGGTAAGATTTTAAGAGGTAGAGCTAACATCTGTAAGTGGAGCTGAAAGCAATGCAATCACTTTTACATATTGCTAATGCTCCTTTGCTCAGCCTTTTTTTTTTATACCTATGTAGATTAACAGTGTAACTGAAATCATGGCAGTAGCAAATCAGGATGTACGTTATCTCTCAAACGGCTCCCTTTGCTTTAGTTTCTGAGTAAATAGTTAAAGGCATATTGTGTAACCAGACACTTGAAGACATTCTAGGAGTTTGGTTATTTAACCTACGCTTTCTGTAGTTCATGTAATGTCTATCATTATGTAGGAAAACACTGTAAAATAATAACAATATTATATGCAAAGGACCAGAAATAGTATACATCCAAGGTTTGAATACAAAATAGTATTGTAGCATTCTATTTATAATGGTAGATTCAAGGGGATCTCCTATTCATTTCTGTTTCTATCAGCATTTGAGCAGAGCATGTGCATCATGAGGGTAATTAATCTTAGTGATCAACCAAGAAAAAACAGTTTTAGATGTCTTTTCACTCTTTATCTTGCTTGCTGCTATTGGCTCATTCCTCTTTGCTCTCCAATGCATGCTACCTCATATCTATCCCTGCAGTCACATAATTGACGATTGTATACACAGAGTCCTTGTTCTACAGGAATTTGGCACACGACGACGAATTTTTCTATTGAACTGTAATCAGTTCTTCAGTAGTGTTGTGGGAGTGGTACGCCATCAGAGTTCTCTTTACCTACATCCAGGCACATGCCAAAGCCTATGTCCCAAATGTCCTTTTTCTTAACCTGCTGCCTCTTCCTGCCAAGTCAAGTGATCTAGTCCATGGTTCAGTGAAGTGCATCTTTGGTCCACCATCCAAAGGACAGCAGCCATTCACCTCTGTCTGGACCCTGCTTGCTTCAGGTCTCCTTGGTGCTACAGGGACAAGAAGATTGATCACCTTCTCACTGAGATGGTTGGCCGTGTAATGCCAAGGAGACTTGGCAGCTGCTTGTCCTGACCTGCAGGCTCTGGTTGAGCCAACAGGTCTGAGAAGGCAGGAGAGTTTAATGTTTTAATACCAGATTTACTTATTTGTAGATATTTGACATTACGCTGGATTTTGATTTAGAAAAGTGATACAGCATTATGCCAAAATCACGCCACAAGCATGATGTAATGATTGTAATATACAGTGGAATTGCAATGCAGACTGATTCCCTATGCCAGTCTCTACATGCTCCACTGTCACAAAGAGGGAGGTTTTGTCCTAACTAGAGAGGTCCCAAACTATGGATTGAATAAAAATACAGTCTGGAAATGTTCAGATAGCCTGCCTAGTGAGACATTCTTAGTATTTTTTTTCCTAGCAGTTTGCATTCTGCTGCTTAATTTATAAGAGTGAATGTTGTGGTTTTTTTCTGTGTTAAGTCATGGCTCTCATTTTAGCCAGTACTTCTGAAGGACAAATCTTGTACTTCACTGAAATCAAGTCCTGAAAGTTGTCAGGGGGAAGAGGAGCACCTACATAAGGTTGGTCGTTATTTGGAAATTCAGAGTCAAGGACTCCAGGGTAGTTTTGCATGACCTTTCAGATCTGAGATCTGTCGGCATCAAGGAGGAGGCGGCACAGCTCACTTGAAACATCTCTGGGACCAAGGCCTTTTCTGGCTCCATCAGGAGTTTCAGGTTTAAATGGCAATTAAATCAGATGTACCTTGTGCCATCAGTGTGTGACATGCCAGCTCTGCCATGCAGGGACAGGGTGGCCTTGTGTGCCACCCTTCGTGGTGGGAAGTTACATCAGGATGTAAGGCTAGAACTGGTTAATATAGTATAAAACGTCATTGCTGATGATTTTTAGGCATTCCGACTGAAGTGAGTTAATTCTCAATTTTTCATTGTAAAAAAAGGGAGGGAGATAGCAGCCTGGTAAGATGTGTATACTACAAACCATATATACATGAAGCTATACTAACCTTTGAAATACTTGTAAACAGTTTCTATGGAGAGCAGGGGCAGCTTTTAAGCAGCAGCAGCCAAAATGTGGAAAGCAGGGTGTGGTGTGCATCCCACTTTCTGCGCTGTCGTGCTGGAGCTGGGGGTGTCTGGTAAAAATCTCGTAATGAAACAGTTGAATGCTTTGAGAAGTTGACCACAGCTCAGCAAAGCAGATCTGAACTAACGTGGACTGCCTGTCTGCCAGTAAACAGATAGTTGCACTCTGTTTAATTGAACTTTCATGAAACTAAAATATGTTTTTGTAAAATCCACTATGAAAATGTGTTCTGCTTGTCGATCCTGCATATAGGGGATCAAGATGGAAGTATTTAAAAGACGTGTAGATGTGGCACTTAGGGACATGGTTTAGTGGACGTGGTGGTGTTGGGTCAATGGTTGGACTCGATCTTAGAGGTCTTTTCCAACCTTAATGATTCTATGATATTGGGGGTGGGGAGGGCTATCTGTCAGGTACACAGGTAATGCTCTATATGCTGTACCATCTGCAGTGGGGAGTCAAGCATATGATAAGTGACTCCCTCATAGCTTTTGCCAAAGAAAACTGTAGTGCCTAAGCAGAGAACCTGTTGCTTGGTTTTCAGAGGTCCTTTTGGTTTGGATGACCAGATTTAAATACCTGGAGGGCACTGCAGCTATAGATGCATTTGAAGAATCTCACTGTGATTCCCTGAGTAGTTCTACCAAAAAATTCCTCTGACTGAATTTTCCTACTGTCCCACTAATTCGCTCTGCTCCTGAAAAACTTTGAACAGTGTTCAAAGTCACTTTTTTGGAAGGCATTTTTTCTTTTTTGTTACTTTAATTGCTGAACATAAATCTTGGCGACTCTGCCAACCTCCAGTTTCTCAAATTAGTAGCATTCCTATTCCTGAACTAGCATTTAAATGCTAACTTAGTTCCTTTCCACAAGAATCAACCTGTAACAGATAAATTGACAAAGAAATTGACAATTCAGAGATGCAAGTTATGCCACTTTTTTGTACAGTAAAGTGTTTGAATTTCATAAGGTAGGATCATGTTCTCAAATACATATGATATACACCTATGGAATGTGATGTTCTGGAAAGTCTGCAAAGAAATCCTGAAGAGTCCTCTACTTACATTCCCAAAAATCAATAACATGCAGAACTTTGTGGTCTCTAATCCATTAGACTGAAAGCTCTGGAGAGCAATAGGAGCCGCATGGCACTGAGCCATGTATTTAAATTGAATGCCTTTTAGAATGAGATGAATAAACATATTGGAATAACACACCCACTTCTGTAAATTTACAGGTTGCACCAGCTGGCAGATTAAAAATAAGAAAACAAGAAGCTGGAAGAGTTGCTATTACCAGGAAGATCCAAACCAATGGACTGTATGGATATTGATATGTTTGAAGGCATCTGCTCTTCCCATTACAAGGTAAGACACAGAAGGATTTTTCTGGTGGTTTGTTTCTCTTCAGTGCAGTGCAGCTCTCTTTTGTGGCACTGCCCAAGATGGCAATGGAGGTGTTCTCCAAAGCTTGTTCAGTCTAGTGGCTCACTGCTAATAACTGTGACCTACAGTTAATGTATAACTGGACTATATTCAGACCTGAAAAGGCCTCAACTTTCAAAAGCCAATGACAAATGTGGATCCTCAGGGCCTATAAAATTCAAAGTTTTATTATGTAAAGTACCTGTTCAGATAGCCCTACAGGTTGTCTATTTTTAGAATGTGCTAATAGGAGACCTTCCCACTCACCTAAGGCATCTTTTTTTATGTGCTTATTAATTGCTGTAGATTGAAGTAGACTTGAAACCTGTACTTCTTAGTGCAGGATCTTAATCAGGAGAAAATGTCTCTAAACTGGATGCCAGAAAATGTCTCTAACTGGAGATGCAAGTTATGCCATTTTCTTTGTACAGTCTTAGTGTTCTTTCACTTTCAGGATTGTTATATGGTTTGTTTACAAAAACTGCTGCATTTTTCTTTTTTTCTATCTATTCCAATAAAAATTAATTACATATTGCTCTAAGCTGAGGGTGGTGGAGAGCTTGATACATTTTCTTGGCGTCTTTTGCCTGATGCCTGGCTATACTGTCACTTATTCTGAATGCTTCCTTTACTGGGTTGTTTTCAGGGAAGGTACAAAACACAGATTTTTTTCAAAACTTACTTGGAACTGGTAGAAACACTTGAGAAAGACATGAAGCAAACTGATTTTAAAGTAAAATTTCTCATTTCTAAGATGATGTAGTTCTGCATGGCTGGGGGATGGCTATGTGGGACTTCTTCATATTCTCACAATTCTGATCGACACAAGATTGCTACAGAGCAAATTGAAAACCACACCACCAGCTCTGTGTTACTCAGGAGCTCACATCAGGCAGCTGTGCAGTTGCAAAAAGGAGCAGTTACAACTGGTCTTAGCTGGTGTCTGCTTTGACCCAGAGGGGACTTTCAGCTGAAGTCAGCGCGATGCTCCATTTCTCCATTTTCACCAGCCAGTGTTAAATGATGAGGGAACCGTCTGTGCTGGGGCAGTGCGCTGCCATTGCTTCTATTCTGTACGGAAATACTGGACACCAGTGTCCAGTGTTATCAGTCTGCCATTTTCACAAGCCTGAGATCCACAAAAGAAGAATGAGAGGAGTGTAAGAACTAAACTGAAGAGATCCTCTTCCTAAGGTGGGGAATGTAACAGACTGTGGCACTGCATCCTATAGAAACAGGAGGTGCTCCCTTGTATGCTGAAATAACAGGAATGAAATGTGTGAAGTATTTAGAAAATGCAAAGATAAGGAATAGCAAACACAACTTACAAGGAAAAACACCTTCAAACTCTTGAGTACTTGGGACATTCCAGTAATTTTCCGTAATTGTTGTTACGGAGGAGTGTACATAGTCCATAAAAACCTGTAAGATCTGGTCTAGATAGCAGACACTTCTCTGAAGAGTTTTATTTCCCCTCCCAGATGCTTGTGTGACCCCTGGTGTCCACACACAAGCGCTCCAGTGGAATTTGTGTTGCCACCAGTTATTGCCAGCTTCCACAAGTATAAATGCTGGCCTGGTCTGTGCTTTCTTGTTTGAACATCTTTACACTCGCATTTTATGAAATCCCTAGCTTTAGAGCAAATTCCTAATATAATGGGGGAGAGGGGAATGTCAGCTTTGGTTCCGCATATGTGAAATGAGAATACCATTTTGTCTTGCTACCTTGCCTGCTTTAATCATGTCCTTCTCTGAATTGGAGCTTCTGAGTTTGTGCTTCTTGGCGTGGGAGGGAACTCAGCTTTGGACAGGGCCTCTGGCTGTTGCATGGCAAGTAATCCTTCCAAATAGGATTTGCATTCTTGCAGCAGCCATTCTGGGGGTAGAGAATGAATACATGGAGGCAAATTCTGCTTACACAGACGTAGCTCAAGTCCAGCCATTCAGAGCACGAGTCAATGGCAGACAGAGTTGCACATAAACCGAGTCCTTTCTGAAACAGAACTGGTACTAGTGCCTAAGAAAAATGTACAGGGTCAGAGCGTCTGCAGTGTCTTAGTTAACTGGATTTATAGGCACTTATTCACAGCAAAAATGTTGTTAGAGCCCCAGAGCTGCTTTGTTAGTTTTCATTTGCCGAAGGCTGTCATACCTGCAGAGTTGTTGTGTGGAAATGTGAGCTTGCAAGCCAGCTACTTCTGTGTGCTGTCTTGGTCTTCACTTAAAACTTCATTGCTCTTTCAGTGCTGTGTGCTCTCTGCTTTAAAGCACCTGAGATGGTCTACTATAATGACTCTTCTATTTGGGATGACAGCCTGCGGCTGTAGGATAGAATAAATAACTGGAGGTAATAGTGGCTTAAATCAAAGCCAGACCTTGAATCCCTGGACTTTTATATTGGCCTTTATTTGTGGGCATTATTCTTGATAGCCTTCTAGGTGTGTTTATCCTTTTTTGGTGGAGAAATGATTGAAACATCAAACAAAGCTTAGGAAGTGAAGGAACAGACTACCTTCTGGTTTATACCCAACACAGATATTCTGATATTAACAGAATATGTTAACAGGTGCTGTTAACATTCTTCTCTGAAGAAGAAGCACCTGAAAACTTCTGGGAAGTCATATATTAGAAAAGTTCAAAACTGAATAAAAATTTCCTTTAACTCATCAAAATGTTTTGTAGCTCTTGTTTTTTTTTCTCTGCAGAACATAAAGATGTGTTTGTTCTCTGTATTGAAGCACTGGTAACTTGTTTGAAAATAAATATTTCAAGTATTTCAGGATACCTGAATCAAAACCAGTTCATTTTGCTAGGAGTTCACAGTTCAGTGAAAGGTTTCCTTACAGTTAAATAAAATAAATTGATTTTGCTTATGACTTAGTCCTGTCTCTCTCCTTTCTGGTGCACTGAATTTGATGTTGCTATTATTCACCTTTACTAGTAGTGCTGAGGGACCCCAGGCATTGACGAGGCCTCAATTGTGCCGGGTACCATGCCAGGTCCAGCATAAATTGCAAATGCACCTTTCTGCAAAGAGTATATGATCAAAGAGGCAAGAAAGATTAGATGGGTACAGACCCAGGAGCACAAGGGACAGTGAGACATTTTTCGTCAGCATGGTAAGCAGTGGCTTCAAGAACCTGGAGGCAGACATTTACATGTGCAACTCTCTAGCCTTGAGGTGATTGTGTTTTAAGGTGGTGGAGAATCAAAGCATTTCATCCCTGCAAGTAGGGAGGGATCCGAAGAATTGCCTATAATGTCACTATAGTACTCCTTCCATGCTGTTTTGATTTGAATAAGAGCAGTTTGATTTAAATCAACTCGGAAATGGGAGCAGCTTCTTGGCAGTGGGGGGAAGCCTTTCCCTTTTGGAAGTGAAGGTGACATACAGCTTGCCTGTCCTGCAGTGTAATTTGTCCTGACATTTGCTGGCACAGTAAGTTCTAACTGCAGTGACGCTTGCCCTGTGTGACATAATTCAAAACACTTTTTCATAATACTTCCACTTGAACTGAAAGCAGCCAAACTGTCTTTTCTAATTTCAGCCCTTTTGATCTCTTGTCCCCAGTGGTAAGTTCTGCTTTGCAGTGTTTCCCAGTGCTGCCTGAAGTAAGAAGATGAGATAGCAGGTAGCAATCCAAGGTTTTTCCCCTGTCGCTACTTGAGAGCATGCTAGAAGTCATTGATCCTTCATGAGCTAAATTCTGAAGGAGTTAGCTTCAGAAGTTAGCCCTCCCAAAGAAGACATTAAGATACAGAAGTAAAAACAGAGCCAACTAACAATAAGGTGTGTTTGTGCTTGCCTCCATTTGTTACCACTAACATTGGACACTAGTCATGGAATATTATATTTAAAACCAATTGAAAGGAAAACGGTATGGAGCGAGATCAGAGTCTTCACAATCAAAACCAATGCATTTTTCTAGGGGTTTTTTTGTGGGTTACCGAGTGGGAATTGTTACAACTCTTTTTAATTTGTTTCTGCAGGAAATCTGACGTAAAGGTAAACTTGCAATGAGACTAATGTAAGAGGGTCCGTGAGTACTGGCAAAAAGAAAGAAGTGGGTACCTGGTTATGCAGGATGCATAGTGCCTCTTCTGGTTTCTTGCCAAACATAGAAACAAAAGCTGGGACACTTTTAGATGGCTACTTATTTAGCCTCAGGTTCCTCACAACCCATAACAAGTCATGGTTTTGAGGACAACCTCCTATCAGCTATGTGAGGTGGGGAAATGCCCTTATTCTACCCACCCATACAGATGGCCACTGAGATTAGCCCGGGATCATGCAAAGCAGAGAACTAAATTCCACTTCTAAAACCAAGCACCAGACCTGGCTATTCACTCAATACTCTTACACCAGCGTGTTGACCTTTCTGCAGAATGAGTAGGCCATACCACTCCTATCCTCAGTTAGATTAAGGATCAGTCTGTTGAATTTTAGCTGTGCGTTTCTAGGTCAGATTTAAAGTGAGTAAAAAGGTCACACTTTGTTTCAACTATTTGCTGTTCAGGAAGAGAACCAAAAATAGTAAATGGAGTACAGAAAACTACAGAAATTCAGGAGAGACTCAGTTTTGGAGTTCAGCTTCTTACAAGAAAGAGGCCAAACTGAACTTTTACACTCTAATCTGTCTGCAATGGTGAGGTTGCAGTTGAGACAGCATCACCTTGTTGTGCTAAAGAGGTCCCTCTAAAGATCCTCATACTGGAAATTAACTCAGTATACAAAATGTTACAAATGTATACAGTGTGACTTGTGTATTCATTTTGGTATCTGTGCTGTTAATTACATGTTAGATTACTAAAAGTGCATTTTTAAAGCTCTATTTGTGATAGAACCTTTCCTTTTTTGTTTCTGTTTTCACCTTTCTTTATTCTTCCTTACATGCATGTACTAATTGCTTAGATTTAGTTAGATGTATACTGCTTAAAAACAAGCCTTTGTAAAAGCAAATGCAAAGTAAAATTCTTTCTTAAACAAGTGTTTTTCGGAATTTAGCATGCCAACAGCAGTGCTAAGAAGTCAAAGGAATGCTTGTGAGTAGGAAGGCAGAAGCAGATCATGTGAAGTTTCACAAGTGAAAGCCAGCATCCTCGTTTGCACGTAGTTGGAGTTTATAGCTGCAAAGAGCTAGCTGAGTGCTGAATCAAAGTGCTTAAAAAGCAGGGAAAGATTTTTGACTTCTCAAAGTTCTGTAAAAGCATGTTTTCATGCATTTCAGTGTGGGATCTAAATTTAAATTGTTGGCATCTTTCTAAATGTGTATTTAAAAGGCATGGGAAAATGAAATCTATGATAAACTATGTCAGAAGAAGGAATGGTGATTTCTTTTGCTAGGAAGTGAGACAAAGGTGGGCTTAGCATGGTCTTACCCACAAGATCTGATTGGGTTTTTTTGCATAGCTTTAGCCAAATTACCTAATTTATCCACCTTAAATCTTTCCTTTGGTTAAATGGGGTAATAGCACTAGCTTCATTTGGCTTTGGGAACAAAATAACGGGAAAAATGCATGTGCAGTTGCTGAAGATCCAGATCGTTAAAAATGCAGAGCACTGTTATTATATGACTTTGGTCTAGTTTGAACAACATAATCAGCAGGCAGCTTTGTCTAGGCATCCTAGTGAACTACCAAATAAGTATTTAATATCCTAAATCCTCTGCTGGGGTTGTCTTTTGATTACATCAGTGTCATAATTCTTGCTTTCTTTTATAGCTGTTCAAAGAAGAGATTGTCTGGTGCTTTTTTGAAAGTTGTATTCTTTGTCCCAGTCCTTCTTCAGAATATTCTGAAGAATTGTACTTTTTGCTCATTTAGCTGCATCCACTGCTGGCTTTGCTTGCTCAGCTTAGTAAAATTTTGGAGGTAGAGTTTATTGTCTATAAACTTCAGGTGGTTCAGCTACTCTGCCTTTTATGCTGAGTCTTTTTTTCTTTTCCACACCATTCTCCAGAAGAGACTTTCAAAGCTAAGAATGACTTCAGAGCGTCACCTTGTACTATTCGTCTTTCTGATTTGGTCTGTTAGCTGTTCTTGTGTTACCTTATGGGAGAGGCAACTGTTCACCAAAAATGGTGCATGTAAAATCTTATTCTCAGAGCTTTTCTTTAAATTGAAGGATGTTTTACCTGTCACGATAGGCTTATTAATTTGCAATTGTTGCTTCCTCTTTTCAGATGTAATCTTCATGTCCTTGAGTAAATCTCTCTTAACATGCTGTTGTCTTAGGCACACATTGTTCACTTTATTTCCTGATTCTGCCACACAACCTAATAGCTTTCAGAACGGAGGTTGTCAGGTACCCAATTATCAGGAACCACCACACTACTCTTATTTTGGACTTTCTTTGGCAATTTAATAATACCGTATTCTTCAGTTTTCTGTTTCTCAGCAGTAGCTTACATCTTTCTTCATCTTTCAAACTCCATGTGTTTTATGTCTTGCCTTAATTTTCCCGTTTTGGAGAATTTGACATCTTCCACCTTTCCCCTTAGGCTGTTGAAATTCTTCCTTCATCTTACTGCGCCTTTCCAGGTTAATTTTAGCTGTCTGCTTACGGGTGATCAATCTGTTTTTATTCAG
The DNA here is from genome assembly GCF_000699145.1 of Aptenodytes forsteri. Taxonomy (NCBI): domain Eukaryota; kingdom Metazoa; phylum Chordata; class Aves; order Sphenisciformes; family Spheniscidae; genus Aptenodytes; species Aptenodytes forsteri. The sequence goes on along the minus strand of NW_008794159.1, from coordinate 401,856 downwards.
CTTTACACTAAGTGGGATCTTCTTTGTGTTTCTCTCCTGGGACTGTGTTCATCTCTTGAACTTTTGCTCTGTAGAGAAGTAGAAACATTCTGCTTCTCAGTCACAAAAAAATCAAACGCATTTTCATGTTGGTAGTTAGCATTTTATTGTCTTATCTAATTTCAGATCAAATAGATTTACATGGCGTCTCTTCATCTACAAGGAAATTATGCTAGCATTCCTATTCTCTTGTGCTAAACTTATTAGACAGGCATGTGTAACATCATGCCTGTCTCCTGCAGCTTCAGTTATACGTATATAAATGAAAACAGTGCTTTGTGTTCTTCACACACTTGTGCATAACTTCCCAGTGACTTTCTGCTGGGTATCTCTTAAGAGTTTCCAGTCTTGTTCCATCCAGCATCTTTTCTAATTTAATGTTGCTGCTCTCATGATTCAAGTTGCAGGACACCTGACTTCCAGGCTTGGAGGAGTAAAGGAAATTTGGAACTTGTTAAAGAAATTTTGGCAAGAAGTGGAGGTAGTAATTTTCAATAGCTCATCCAGCAATAGGTTGAGAAATCCTAATGCCTGATTTATCTCTGATGTAAGTGGCACCACTTACTTTAAAGTAACCTCGGGAGTAAAAGACCAAAATAGAATGACCTGAGGCATGTACTGTACACATGGCACATCTGAGCAAAGCAGTCCTAATGAAGTAGCCCTTCTTTCTCTCTTCACTTAAGCAGCTCCTGGGAAACAAGCATTGTGATCTTCCCCTGCACAAGTAGAAAAGGCGTAGGAAAGTGATGTGATGAAACCTGTTAGGGGCATGTTCCTTAAAAAATTTCCCTGGGGTGTTTGCTTTCAGGTATGAAGACTGTCTGCACTGATCAGTGGAAGTGTTCAGGTATAGAGGAAGCTGTTCTGCCTGTTTTCCTGCAGATCTTTCCCCGAAGAACTGCAAAAAAATTCTAACCACTTCAGATATCAGACACACAGTCTCATCTAAGGTGTGCATCTGTTCCAGTGAAGCAGAGAGGAATGTGGAAAAATGTGTTTTAAACAAATGTAGTTCCCCAAGAGAAATTTGTGTTCGTATCAAAGATCCCTTTTTTAAGATCTTGTAATTCTTCATAGTGAAGGGAGTAACTGAATGCAGGTGAGGAGAATGGTTCTGCTGCTTCTGTCAAGTTTCCTGTGTAACAGGCTAGTAAATGAACAAATTTAAAAAGCTTTTAGGATCTTTAAAAAAACCCAAACACTGAGGTTGTTGCTCAGTGTAATTATCAGAAGGGTTTGGCAGCTAGCCTTGACTGATTTGAAGGCTACCATTAGGACCTATCCACATCAATATCAAATATGGCAAGACATCTTAAAATCTGACACTTTGTCTATAATGGTGTATTTCCTATGGAAGGTGTGGTGTTGCACAGAGATATGTTTGGGAAGTGCTTTAAGACTTGTAGATGAAAGTTGTTATATATGAAAAGTACAAAGTGTTAGAATATCAAAGGAGTAGGGGTTTATATCGAAGATTAGAAATAAATAATTGGCTACTTCCCAAAATGTGTGTTTAGTTTTCAAGAACCATAGGGTACAGTGTACCAGCAGGGCTCCCTAAGAATTAGTTTTGGATACATGGCTGCCAGCGGTGACCTTTTCTTGAAAGGAAAGGTGATTTTAGAAATCGGCAACTAGTAGTACAAAACCAGTCTAGCGCTCAATCTGATAGCGCAGCCATTGGAGTTTGGTTCTGAGGCAGGAGCTTGGGAGAGAGAGTTGGGGAAGGCATTGAAGGGGTGGGAAGATAATTTTCACACTCTGCACAAGTAGCATAAGCTCTTTGTTTAATCTAATATCCTGAAATCTGACATGGAGAACTATCCCCTGGGGATATTCAAAGACTGTAATTAAGAAGTTTTTATGTGAGAAGAGGATAACTCACTGAAACATTGCAGGAAGGGTAGCTGTGAAAATTTTTCCACAGATTTTTTTCAATGCTTTTTATCTCCAGTTTAACCTCACGTTGTACTGAATTGCCTTTGTTTTCCCTGTCTGATAGTAAATGCATTAGTGGGTTATGGCAAATACTCAGATCTGTTGCAACAAGGGGATCATTTGCTATTTTTCTTCAAACTACCCGTAACAGTGCTCTGCAGCTGTGGCATACTACCTTGCAGTGATGCAGCAAACTAGTGTCAGGCTTTCCAAGTATTTTGTGTGCATTAATTAAACTTCACAATACCCTTCTGAGGCAGTATCTGACTTAATGCTAGGCAGTGCTCTGTGAGTAGTTATATTGTGATTAGTGCAGCTATTTATGACTGGATGTATGGTGTTGGGTAAAATCATGGAAGCTAGCCCCATCACAACCATATATCCTCCTTCCAAGGTCTTAACGCTATGACAACAGGAATGCCAAAAATAGAAATCAGGAGTCTCAGCTCCTGGGAGATTGATTTCATCACTGGGCAGCATTTCCTCCCTTAGGACCTTCTTCTGTGTGCCTACTTTAACCCACCTTCTTTCTACCTTTGTTGCAGAGGAACAGTCTGGCCCTGAATCAACTTTTAAGTGAAAGGTAATTGCAATCATAAATCTCTTCCACAGGGGGTTGGCATTGTCTTTCTTTTTAAGTTAGATATACTAGGAATCATACCGAACTGCTGCTTGCTGTGAAGTCAGTGGTGCATGAAAATTGACAACATTCAGGCACCTTTTTTAATAGAATGCCCTTACCAATGTGCAAGGCAGGTTAGTTGTTAGTTTGTTGAAAATCAACCAAATCACAGCCACCATTTTTTTCCCTCCTATCCCTGTTTCATGACCCTCTATTTTTTGTATAGATGTTAAAAGCTAAGGTTCTCATTCTTTAGTGAGCCTGCACAACTCCACCCTAATATTGCTGGGACTATCGTGTCAGGTCACTATCGTGATCACCAAAGGACTGTTCAAGCTGATTTCTTACCACTGGAGCTTACTGCCTGTAGCTGATACTGGGTAATCATGTAACTAGGTAAAGGTCAGAAGTAATCCACCACTTTGCATTCTGGCACTGCAGACCCTTTCTAAATACAGTAACTAGCTGTGGAGGTGGGGTCTGTTTGGATCTCCCTCATGGCATACACAATGTGATGAGAAAAGTAGCTAACAAAAGCTTAGTTTCTTATTTCAAGACTGGTTGCCCAATTCCTGTTATTAAATAGCTGTCTGCTCACTGCTTTGCTGCAGCATCTCCATCATCCAAAATAACATACGGACCACAAATACTGTTCAGTAACAGAAAAAATAGCTGATACCATCCTGCTGTGTGGGTAGGGGCAAGAAGTTTTACAGAGATACAGGATCTTTGCACAGATGTCCAGTGGTTTCTGGGACGTGTCTCATGGCTGAATTTGTTTCCACTGTCTGCTTCTGTATTTTGAACTGTGATTATTTTTTAAATTTTTTTATTGGTGTGGAGGTATCACCTCAAGGGAATTCCTAGAGGCATTTTTCTCCCATTAATGCAGCATTTTCTGCTGAAAGGATAATCTGGTCTCACCTTTAGTACAAAGCAATCTTGAGTAATTTATGCCTATGTCTTGACTGCAGAAAACAGACTACATCATAAATAGTTTTGAAAAAGCATGGGGGATCACTTACTGAAATTAACAGTAATCTTTCTATTCACTTAATGGTTGAAATTGTGTTCAGTATATTTGTGCAATTGTTTTCAGTGATTTGGACAGGACGGATCACAGGAGTAGGACAAAGATTTGATAGCAAGAAAATAGGGTTAATTAGAAACTGTGTGGTCCTGCAGCGACCCTAGAGATCACAGAAGTAAGCAGGACTTTTGTTGGACATGATACTGGTTTCTCAGCTCCAAAACAGTGGTACCCCAAAGTGTGGATGAAGTTGTTGTAAAATGGTCTTCTCCAGAAGGTGTCATTCATCAAGGTAAAGCAGCTTTTTTGTTTCTGTTTTGGAACTATTTGAATAAACATTGATCAGATACTCCCTCTCCTATTTACTCATGTGTCAATGTGAGAGATTTTGGCCCTGTGCTATTAATGATCATCATTTTAATTACAATATTTTGTACAGCGTCTTTAGCTGTAATTCTTCTCTTGGAGGTTATATTATTCTTTTGTTACTTTCTGTACTACACAGCATTATTTAGCATATTTGAGAATTATATTTTGCCCAAACTTGGAATTTCTTCTGTCATTTTGCAGTACAAGAGTGTTGTTATGTTACCATATTTTTATAGTCCTCTGAAGAACACCATTCCTTGATTCCAGCATCACTTTTGTGTAGTTAAAAGGCTGATACATTATAGTCTACTTTAGATCCGAAAAAAATAATGAACACTCCAGGAACATCAGGGGCGAATGGCAAGTACTAGTTAGTCCTCTCCACAGCTTTTCTTTCTACTCCTTTGTCTTCATAAGAAGGACGAATTCAACTATTAATATTTTTATTCTCCTTTATTCATTAAAGACATAATTCAAAATGTAATAGCTAACTGCAGAGTGCCAGAAAAGTCTAATGAGATATAAATTACCTTAAAAACTAGACAACTTTCTGCTACTTATTCTTGATTCAGGACCATGTAATTTCACAGCTACATACTTAAGCCAATGTCCTCTCAGATACTCTCCCACAGTTATTACAGTAAGTGAATTTCGGTCAATTTACTATTTGGTGTGAACAGGAGTATCAGAATCTGGTTTCAAAATAATTTATCCATTCTGATCTATTAAATGAAATACCAGTAGCTTCAGGTCTTTTTTTTTTAAAAATTAATAATTACAGTGTATTTATACTGTCCTTCAATTCACTTAATTCAACAGCAGATGATTAAAAAGATCACAGATAACTTGATTCATTGCCGTGCCAAAGCAGGATTGTTCCTGGTGTCGTATTTTCCATTGCCTTGCCCAATACACTTTTAGGTGACCTGAAAGACAGATTGCCCATAATTTCCTCTTCCTCTCTAGGTAAGGTTCACATTCTTACATGAGTTTCAGTAAAAGGTTCATTCTTTGTTGCAGTAAGCAGTTCATCAATGTAGAATGACTTTTGCCGAGTTGATCAAGATGAATCTGTGTATTTCATATAATAATGGAGCAGTTTATAAACCTTTATGGCTAGATAGTGAAATTGGAAGAGAAAGCATATGACCCCTCGACTTACAAGGGTCTGAAAAGGTAGAGGCATTGCTGCTTGAACGTTAGCCACGTGACTGTCTCTTGCTGTAGGAGAGCAAAACCAGCCAAGTGGGTAAGCATATGCTACAGGTTATTTAAACTAACAGAGCTTGTAAAGGGAAAAGATGCACTTTGCTGGAAGATTACTGCCTCAAGTCAGCAAGGCTTCCTAACTCAGGCTTTTGCTGCTTACCCCCTTTGTAGCTATAGAGTGTCCTTTCAGGTGGTTTATTAATTGATTGTGTTTAGGGATCGGCAGTAAACATGGGGCTTTGCATTCCAACCTCCAGTGAAAAATTCAGCGGTGAGTAGGTTGTCAGCCAGGAGAAGTTGTGGATTCAGTCCCTTGTTAGGGAAGCAATGGTGTTCCAAAACCGTAATTACTAAACTCTCTGTAATCCAGAGGGAGAGGCTGATCTCTAGTATGAGTCCTTTCCCTTTTTAACTCTTATTCTATATGAAAAAACTGGCAGTTCAGCTTAGTCATATAAAGTCGTCTTAATACAGGTAAAACTTTTCCTTCCTCCTCTCTTCTTTTGCACAGTCCACCAAATTTAAGTCCTCAACTAAACCTTTAATTATATTTAAAAGATTACTTTTATAATGCTTCCTTTACTTTTCCCAAAATTACACTCAGTCTCTTCCAGAAATAATTTCCAGTGTCAAAGTGCTTCAGGTAAGCTCCTTCTTCAAGTGGAAAGTTTATGTACTCTCTTCTCTTCTTTAATATGTTTTTCTCTATTAAATAAGTATAGGGGGGGGGGGGGGGGGGGGGGGGGGGGGGGGGGGGGGGGGGGGGGGGGGGGGGGGGGGGGGGGTGAGAAGATATGTTAGATATTAATTCCCATTTGTTCTTATTACGGAATTGTGCTGACAAAAGCACTTCACTCACGAAATAAGAATGGAAGGGAGAGGAGAAGGCAAAATAAATAGGACTGAGGGATGTGCACGTGGCTTGGCAAATCAAGAACCGGGGAGGAGGTGGGGTCAGAGTTCCCAACTTCACCGCTGATTGTCTGATTTGCTCGGTTTAACTGATTTGCTCTGTGACACAAAGTACCTTTGCTCTTCAGTATGCCCATCCCTAAGAAGGTTATCTTACCTGATATTATAAAGGGTTCTGCAGATTATTTGTAAAATGCTTGGGGAACTTCGAATGAAAAGTTATATGCAGATAGGTACAGATGTAGAAAGAAATATAGACATGTACCTCAGCCTAGTGCAGTTACAGAGCACAGCATTACTGCCACCATGGAGAGGACTGGAAGAAACCCACTGGGAGCTGTTAAGTAATTTCTCGACTCTTTTTAGACATTTACTATATGTTACTTTGGCTTGGCAGCAAACGTGGTGTGATACTCAGCTTAATGCGTAAGAGTTCTGGGGGGAAGAGAGGGAAGTATGGGGAGGAAGGGTCATTTGTTGAGTGTTTTAATTCCTTTTGTACTCTTACCCTGTCATTAGAGGCAAAATTCATTCTTTCTCTCTTCTAGAGCCCTAGCTATTTACTCAGTGTTAAGCCACTGGCATTTTAAAATGAAAGATTTTCAATAGCCAAGGATTACGTCCTGAGGGGAAATAAATGGCTTTTTCAGGCATGCTCTTCCTTGAAGACAGAATACTGGGTAGATGGATGGCTGGTCAGCTTCAGGATGGCACTTTTTAGATGATTATAGCAGCTCTTCTCTGAACGCTTGCTTCTCCTACTGCTCATCAATTCCATTTGCAAATCATTCAATTTTTAAACCATTTAATGACTCTGTCTTGAAAACTATTCGAGTTAAGTGATCTGCCAAAAATAACACCAACCTGCTCTTCTACAGCACTATAGGATTCATTCCCCTTGCTTTGTATCTTCTATATATTTTTTCTTTTAATTTCTTTTTTCCTTCCCTTTCCTCAATTTCAGCTGTCCTTGTGACAGTGGTGTTCAGATGGAGTAGAAAGCAAGGGAAGTAGTTCACTTAATGCATTCTTGCTGCACAATTGAGAGAGAAGCTGATCGGTATGTTTCAGCAGGGAGGCAGGCAAGAGGTAGCAGATGGCATGAAAGGGGAGCTAAGAAGCCATGAAGATACAAGGGAGAAGTATTTCTCAAAGAAAGATAAGTAATGTGTCAAAATAATATGCAGGGGAAGGAAGACAGTTTGGGATCTAAGGCAAAGTTGGTCAGGGCTTGAAAGCGGACTAAACACCGGTCTTCCCAGACAGAGCATCCTCTCTGGTGAGTGGCCCATGGTGAGCTGCTGGCTACTGGGGGCAAACCTTTGGCTTCTCCACACTGAGCTAAAAGACCCAGGTTTCTAGATCAGAAGACATACAGACCTCTCAAGTACTTTGATTCATGTTTCTTCTTGGATGTTCAGGATGGAGGCACAACCTGTCCTAAGCCATTAGGCCATGTGGTAAGGGAGAAGCTTCCAGAAGATAGCCACATGTAAACTGCTTGCTTGGGGTGGTATCTACACATTGCTAACTCCCAAAGCGTGCCTGAGAATTGTCAAAACGAGGCCAGTGACAGTTTGAATGGTTTAACAGCATTGATGATTGATTTCCAGTGCCCATGGGTGTTCCTTTGTGATGTGTAACTTGGAAACGTGACCCAGGATGCAACAGCTTGGACTTCTCTGAAGGGTATGGAAAGGGTTACGATGATAATGTAAGGTCAGACATAGGCAGTGAGGATGCACAGTGAGACACATTGATCTTGACAGTGCCACTATGGTGTTTGGGTTGACTTTACCCCAGCTTCAGGAACTGAGAGAATGTTCTGAACAAGTTTTGCTTTTGAACATCTGCAGTTCGTTTGAGCCTGAGGAGCTCAGTTGGCAAAATGAACAGGGACAGATTGCAAGCCTTCTTCCACAGAACTGCTTCAATTTTTCAGACCTTTCTGCACAAGGAAAACAAGATTTTTGGGACTTTATTCCATGAGGACCAGCCATAAAACAACGCTTAAGAGGCACTCTTCTGTTGACTGCACAAGGAATTGCACTTGCCAATGCCATTATATGAATGTGATCCTAATGTCTGTTTGCAGCAGTGCTGTAAGCAAACTTATACCATGGTTTATTTCTAACTAATTAAAGTCTTATTTAGGAATGAATCATTTGTACACCAGAATGATTTATATATTTATTTTAAATCAGAGACAGGCATTTCATACTGAGGTCTGCTGCCTCTGTAGTGCAATTTTTTATCCCCAAAATGATCTGGGGTTGCTTCTCTCTGAATCCAAGCATCTGTGACGTTAATGTTACTGCATTTTATAATTGGTACTTGATAGTTTAAGTGGATAATCAGCTAAGACATAAATGCAGCTTACCAGGAAACAATTGAGAATTTAGGATAACAAGGCTGATTAGACACTGTGTTATGCCAGTCTCATGCTAAGATAATTCTACTGAGTTGAAATTGTACAAATAATGCTGTAAGATCCACAGTGGTCAGGCAGACCCCCTTCACGTATGCTTGACTGCCTATCTTTGAGTAGACACAGTCTAAATGGTAGTGAGCTCCTGTTAGTGAGAAACATTAAATGCTCCTCAAGTCTAGGATTCTAGACATTACTTCCTTGAGTCTTTGCAACTTCTTTATTAAAGAAGTTTGAAAAGCAGTTAATAACATCCCATAGCAGTCATCGTTTCAAAGACTCTTCTTCTGTTATCTAGGCTTATATTTTAGATTAAAACATGAAAGGAGAAGCATCTTGTCCAGCATTACATAAACCTGGTGGCTTTTAGCATTCACTGGGAATGCTTGTTTGCTGCTAAAGCAAGTGTTAATGCTCTGTAGAGGAGGGAACCGTGTACGTTCTTCTGGTGGACAAGCACGAGACCGAGAGTGCACGATTTATTCAGGCTCTTAATTCAGGGCCCAAGCAGTAGAACCACATGGTCCACTCGAGCTGTTTGGGGGAAAGGTGAACAAATAAAGCTTTTAAATTACCTTTGTGACTCTCAGACACAAGGCTTCATGGGGACCAATTTAGTCTCTGGCACAAAAGATAACAGCTTTATCGCTTGGCTATCACAGGGAGGTGACACAGAGCCTGGTGTGGCAGACATCGTTGCTGGATATAGTTTTTCATAGTGTTATTTGTAGCACAGGAAGGAGACCACTCACTTTTGTGTCCCAAGGGCTCATTCTGGCCCTGTTTTCCATGCTATGGGGATGGAGAGCAAATGGAGGGAGTCCAGTGATGATAATACTATTTTTTTTTTCTCTAGAGTGTGCAGTGCTTCCCTGATACCAGGAAGTACTTTTACGAAGTAGATTGAGCTGTCAGTGTCCTGTGTTGTTCTGGGACTCACGTAACCTGAACGATTTGGATCCATTTGTCAGATTCCTCTGTGCTTATTAGGCTCATGAAATCCACACACTCTGATGAGCAGTTAATGCTGTATCCAAAAGCACCGGCTAATCCCCCGAGTGCCTGTCTCCTTTTGGCACTCTCCTGGTATCGTTGTTTGGCATGCCCTTGACAACTTCAATGTCATAGGAGCAGCAGCTGGAGCTGTATGTTCAGTGGCCATGTGATGGTTGGTTGGGATGTGTTAGACATATGCTGTGTGTTCAGGGCTATTTAAAGGATTAATTTACACGAGCCATGCAGCTGAACTGAAGCTAGTGATCCTCAGTCTATGCTCATTACTCCACCATGCTTAAACGCAACAAACTATTCCTCTTATTCCATGTTTATTTTTCCTCCCAGAAATTCACTGGGGAAAAAAAATATAATAGAACAGCCTCTGTGGCTGGTTAGAAGGGAAAGAATGAATTAACTTCCTCCAGAGAGTGAAATGCAGGCAAAACTTGCCTGTTCTAGGCTCTGTCTGGCAGGAGCCAGGTGGCCAGTCTGTCTGGTTCATAGATCTGAACAAGCCATGGCACAGGCTTCTCTTACCCAGGGAAGACACTGGAGGGGACTACGGGTTGAGGGGGGCTTTTCTGGGGTTATTAAGGTAAGGGGGAAAGAATGTTGCTGTTTAGGAAACAGGCTACCAGTGGAATGATCGCTTTTTGAAATAATGTCGCCAAATTTCTTCTTTATCTGTTGTCTATATATTGGGTTATTCTTTTATCTCTGTACAACAGTGTCTTCTTTCCATAAAGGTCCATTTCTTTTCTGTACAATGAGGGTCATTTCGCTGTGTCTCCTCTTTTGTCCAAGCATAGGAGGCTTCACTTTTTGCTTTCTTTGAACTTGATAGATATAATTTGTAGTTGTTAAGATGAGACTTTTTTTAATACTTCGTCTGTAGAAGTATGGCAAAAGTCCTGAACACTGATAGTCCAAGATGAACTGGCTCTCATTTGAATTTTTGCTTTGATGCCAAAGTAATTTCTGTGAAGGGATAGCTCTGGTCTCTTTTCAGAATTTTGTCACTGAGGAAATGGCTGAACTGATTTGAATAGTATCTGGTAAAACTGGCATCATCCTTAACCCACAGAAAATGACACTTCACGTCCTTGGCTTACTTCCTAATAACAACACAATACCATTTCCATCAAGGTTTTAAGATCCTGAAAAGTTTCCTAATAAATATCTAATTGCAACTGTGTCAGTGGATCAGCATGGCTATGAGTCAGGAAGACTGAGATACTGATTTCTGTCCATTTTTTGGGGTACCAACTGTATATCTACCTGACCTCCTATCAAGCTGCTATTGCTGCCTGGGCTATACATTAAATTTCTAATAGACAAGTTTTTCCTTTTTCCCCCACATCTTTCTGTAATGTTTGTTTTGTTTGTTTATGCGTGTACTTATTCATTTATCATGCATCCAGCAAGATGAATCTGTCTGAAGAGCAACTGAAAGCAGTCTAATTCAGCCGTGTCCTCGCACAGCATTTTTCCAAGGAGAAGTGGAAAATCCCACTATGACAGTCATAGCCCAGCTGCACATCTTAAACACTGTTGCAGCTCTGAATGACTCAATTGTACAATTTAAATAATGAAGTCGAGCTCAAGTGTTTTTATTGCAACCAAACAAATAGACGCACATTGAACGTGGCCCTGCCACTGTTAACTGACGTAAAACACTAGGAAATGTCATATTTCTTGGTGCAGTTAAAAACCCAACAGCCCTATCTCAGCATGGCTGTCACATTTATATTGTAACAGTGTTTTATGATGGCCACGGTTTTTATTGATGACCCTTACTACCCATATAAAATGTGTTTTCTTCTAGCAACTGTATTATCAAACTGACATCACACCCACCCCCCTTCCCCCTTCTTTCCTTCTCCACATCCAAAGCAACTTTTCACAGTAAATTGATTCAGGCATTTCACCTGTTTAGGTATTTTTAAAAAAACATCACTAGTAGGTTAAAACTATAGGGTGAAACTATAACATTTCTTATAGCTCCCCTTACACAAGAGCATGTGGCACAGAACTTTATGGGAAGGAAATGTCAAATCCAAATGCTTACATAGCGAGAAAAACTAATCCAGCTCACACTAAAGACCGCAGAGGCTGTTTTGTGAGATTTGATAATGATCTCAGCTTTGATAATGAACTGAAGACAAATGACTTGAAAAATCTGGGCCTTTCCCTGTTCTTTCAGAGGAAATATACTAAGCTTATGGTTAAATAGTCATTTACAATATGATCAGCCAACGACAGTGTTAAAGGAAGGAAGTTTGGTTAAGTTCAGAGAAGCTGAAAGTTCAGAAAACTTAGAATAAGGTTTTTTTGGATGATTGTGGCACCTTTTATATCCTAATTCTAGCGAAGTTGGAAATACTGTGTGAATATGTTCCTGGGAGAATAGTGTTCCTGGGAAAAAACAGTATTTTATTTGCAGCCTGGCAGGAATGGAGAGATCTGTAAGCTGGTTAAAATGAAAACCAAATAAAATTGTTTGGATTGCGTTGCTGCCTGAGGAAAGCTTGCTCTGAATGTTGGACTATGTATTACTCCATATTAAAAATGCCCTAATTATTCAAAATGTGTCTTAGTAGATTTTGAGGAAAAATCCTACAAGATTTAATTTGTTTAGGGATGTCAGCTGAAGGTGCATTGCGCCTTGGGATGGGAAGTTATTTACATGTTTTCTGGTAGGAAACCTGATTTGGTTAGGAAGATTAATTATAAATGCCAGGAACACTCATGGCTGGAGTATGGTCTGAAAACCTACTGAATTTACAGTCAGAATTTAGTCTTAGGTGGGATGAGAGATGGAACAAGCTAGATAATCTTTTTAGCTGGATGGATGAGCAGTTTCTCTAGGAAAAAACAACTGACTGATTTCCCCCCCCCCACCCCCACCCCTTAAAAGTAGTTAACGTTTTTTAAGGTCTCTTCTGGGACCTTTACAAGCAAAGCATAAACACTGAGGCATGACTCTTCAGTGCATCTGCTTCACGTCAGCCAATATGAAGTAGCATGCCTCTAAATGGATGCCTAGCCCTTAATATAGTGCGAGTTATTGCCAGCACACGTGCAGCAGTTCTGCTTGTTTCTAGACATGTTGAACACACTGCACTTTGGTATGTTTAATCCACAGGGCAGGTCTTCTGCAGTTGACCTGGGCACCTACAGTTGTCATTTGCATTTTAGATATCAGCTAGTTCTCTCTGACCAGGGTTGTTCAGTGTCCAAAAATTCCAGACAAATAGTCAAACCCTTATTTTTTCCAGTCTGTACAAATTTTCAAGCAGTAAAAAAAATAAAAGGACATAGAGAGGAAAAGTTGGATACAGAATAGCCCTATTTGAGGTTGTCTGTTGTGGTAGGCTGTGATTTCAAAGCAAGGCTGATAATCTTGAGGCTTCTGAGGTCCTTGACTGCAAGGAATTGCCCAATCACATTGTCTGCAGGTTGAGAAACCCATGCTCTATCCTATTGGTTGTCCTCCACCATGGGCTTATGCAGTTCATAAATAGGAACGTGTTCTCCCTTGCTGACTTCAGTGCAAGCTTGGTGTGGGTTCACCTGGAAAGCTGAAGATAAACAGGTGGGAAGTAGAATGGTAAGTGTTCTTACCCGTTTTGCCTGAGTAAAAGCAAGTTGTTTACAGACCTTTTCTTGCTTTAATGATCTGTGTTCCACCTCTTATTCCAGGAAGCTGTGCTTATCTGCTGGTACCCATGACCAGTGAGCATTATCCTGGACACTTGGATGACAAAGAACTGTTTATTTACCACCTAAGCAGCTGCAGTGTTGTAGTGCAGCCTTTGAGGATGAGAAGAGCACATGATGGACACTAATTGGAAGGCTTAGACAACTGAGCAGTACCTGCCTTGAATTATAACCTTGTGCTGTGCTCTGCACAAGATATGTAAGATCAAGGCAGAAAACCTCACTGAGAGCTAGGATAGAGTTTCAGAGACTGCAAAGAAATCTGTTGGCAGTCCTTGAAATGCCTTGTTGAATGGCCACTGCCAAGGATGAGTGGTAGATGTGCCTCAACTGCACCTGCCTGAACGAGAGGAAAAAATTTTGACGTGCTGTTGGGGAAATCTAAGCTGTGTGGTGTTGGTTCTGCATACATTGCAAATCTTTGTGAATTTGAGAGAGCTATGCCTCAAGACCTGAACAGGCTTATTTTTCATATGTGGAGTTCCGCAGAGACTGCTTTGTAGGTTGTTTTTTAGATAGCTATGATTTTTACAAGCCATGGTACATAGATTGATGGGCAAAATGAAAACCAAATACCAAAAGTACAGACAGTGTAAACAATTATCTCACCATGAGGCATAAAAAGGGAACACCTTAGTGGCTAGCAGCTTAGTGACAAAATTTGTCAAATGATTACTTTTCCTCTTTGGAGCTTTTCTGGAGTTGCAAGACTGTGAGCAGGGTATCAGGGGTAGAAACCAAGCATCAGTTTTAGTGGGACATTCACGACAGCAACGATTGTCATGTGAGGGGTAGAGGGTGAGTAGGCACCAGGAGGAGCGACAGGCTGATGGAGAGTTACCTTGTCATTCTCCTAAGATGGCAGCATCTGAGGTAGGGGAACTAGAAAAAATACCACTTGTATATGACAAGATGTATTCTTGTTGTAAGGAGTAATGCAGTGATATTTGCCATTTTCCTTTGCAGTGCTGCCTGACAGCCAGACTGTTCTCAGGAGCACTATGTTGGCTTGCAGCAGAGAAAGGGTTGATGGATCTTGGTCACTTTTGGTGGTTTCACCAGTAGACACCAGTTCAGTGACAAGATCCTGTGTTTTCTGTGTGTCCCCTTGAAAGGAGTCATTGCCCCTGCCCTCCTTTTTCTTTGTAGACATACAGCAGTCTGTGATGAAACATAAATTTAGAGTATTGTTCTGTGCCAAAAATCTGTTCAATGTTTTCATAATGCAGCTAGAGTGATTTTAGGCATGTGTTTCTTTTCTTTAACCTGCTTGCAAGTCATCTTTATGCCTTAAAGAGCACGTTGTTCAGTGTACTGCTTGGCCATCTCTGTGATACCCCTTTTCAAATGCGGTGTTGGTTTGTGTCTAAAGACAGGAAATTTTTTAGTCTTGGCCCTTCATAGAGGCACATTCAGTACAGATACCCACTTGGTAGATAAAGTACAAGGCTAGATGTAAGGAAAAAGTTGTTTGCTTGGCTTCTTGCTCATTGGGCATAGGAGCCCAAAGAGAGAGAACTGGCATTGAACGGGAGTATAATGGCTGTGTAGCCTTTCAGATGCAGAGTGATGGTGCAGGAGACTTCAAAGACAAAGTGCAAAGCAATCCAGGAAGCCTAGTTGTCAGCCCAGGAAAACACCGTGGAGGAAAATCACATACACACAAAATAGGTATTTTGTGACATAACTCATACTTCTGCACCCACTTTTGCTAGGAGTAATGCTTAAGATGTTTTGATAACAGGGCTGATGTTATTTGGATGCAGTGATTTTTACATAGACATAGCTAGTGCTGGTTGCCCATGTAGACAGGCTTTTACCATAGTGTAGATATTCCCTTACAGGACTGTTCTGGAGGTGTATTATAGATATTTCTTACCACATAGGGAAAATAGTATTTTTTTAAATAACGTATGCATGACAGGTTTTCTAACCCAGGTACCTGAAATGCAGCTCTTGCTTTCATGGAAGTTCCAGGATTAGAGGCTCACGTGTTCCTGTACAACAAAAAACCCTTTATTGTTATGTGTGTCTCGTCTCAGTATGAAATGTTGACCTAAAGCCTTGCTTGTGTTTCTCCTTGTATATCCTGGCAGCAGAGTAGCTGTTGTTGCTGCTGCATGAGTAACAAAGGCTTCCTATTACCATCTGTCATGTCATACTTACAATTTTCAAGATCCAACCATGGACCTCCTGGTGCGATTGACTTCGATTCATGATTGACATTAATAGCTATTTTTAAAAGTCAAAAACTAGGCTTTATTTCTGACAAGGGGAGCATGTTTGATTGATACTGAACTCATTACAATCATTTACTAGAGTTCGGGAGTCCTGGTGCAGTGACACTTATGACAGCTTTGTTTCAGCATACATGCTTACAACTGCGTTCTGGCTGGGGCGGTCTTGCTCCGATGCTTTGAATTTAATGCCATGTTTTAGAGTTCAAAGGGAAGAAGCACCTATAGAGAAAGTAAACACCCTTTCTAGACAGTTCTCCTTTTAGAGTGGGGGACCATAAATTAAATGTAACTCTTAATGCATTGACTTTAGCCAATTTTTTGTTTGCATAAATGGATATACCTGCCTCCTTTAAGCTGCGGCATACTGGCAGTGAAATGCACAGGGAGTTGAGATGCTTTCTGCCTGCTGAAAATATCAGAAAATGCTCTGCAGTGGTACTAAATCCCTAGCCGTTCCAAAAGGCTCATTACATGCTTGAGAAAAGCAGACTTTTCAGTTAGCCTTACTTTTGTCATTCATGCCTGATCGCTTTTTATTTAATGTACAGTAAGTAGTCATGAGAGATACAGCCAAAAAGTTTTGATTCAACTTTGTAGCCAGGCTACAAATAAAATGCTTTTGCCAAAAAGAAAAAGGGCAAACACAGACTTGTATGAACTGAGTTCGCAGAAGTAAATATTGCACTAGCTTTAGGTGCATTGATTACAAGAAAAAGAAGGGACAGCTGTGAATGAAGTCCAAAGGACCAACAGCTGTGGCCTGAAAAATCAATATATTAGAATAAATTGTGTAGAACACTGGCTGTCTTTGAAAAGCATGTTCTGTGGAGAAAACTTTTAGAAGTAGGTATTGCACTTCAGAACTTTGCTCTTATGCCGTAGTTTCCCTCCTGTACATTTTGAATAATTTATGAACAAACTAAAGGAAATTTTGAAGCTTTTTTTTTTGTGGCAAAATTCTAGACTTTTCAGTACTCAAAACACAGGGCAACTTTAAGGTTAAATGCTTAATTGATGTTACTGACTACGCAGTAGCATCTAAGTCTGCCACCAAAATTTGTCCTACTATTTCTATGCAATGTTAAGGAGGTTTTTTTTATTATGAGCCTGTTTCTGGTCCTTATAATAAAGTTTTTAAAGGGTTCCCTTCTAGCACTCTGCCTCATTTATACAAGGTTGTGAGTTTGAGGGGCTGGACTGACACCAAAGTAAAACAGAGCTCTCATCTCCTCTGTGT
Organism: Aptenodytes forsteri; assembly: GCF_000699145.1. Classification (NCBI taxonomy): domain Eukaryota; kingdom Metazoa; phylum Chordata; class Aves; order Sphenisciformes; family Spheniscidae; genus Aptenodytes; species Aptenodytes forsteri. The sequence goes on along the minus strand of NW_008794159.1, from coordinate 385,113 downwards.
GAGACATGGAATAAACAATAATAAATGGTAAAGACTGGATGAGCTCAGAAATTCTGCATAAATAAATAATGGGCTAAAAATCAAGTTTGTGCCGAGTCAGAGGCAATTATAACTTTTTAAGCCAAGTGTCATAATCTTTAATGAAACACCTTACAAAGATATAAGTTTATGGAATAGTTCATGAAAACAGCAAGCTATGAAAGGCATGAGTTCTTATAGGACTATATAGCAACATGATACATGAGTAGAATTGACTATATCTGATTGTACCCAATGCAACTTCTGAAATAAAGCAAAACTTTGAAGAGGCATATGTCATTACAGCCCTCTACCAAAAGATGGGACAGAATATACTCATCCTGCAGTCTCTGGGAGCATCACTAGTATCTAGCTGACAAACACTACAGGTTTTCTGGCAAAATTACGCTCATGGCTGCAAGAAAACAAACTCACGTTTGAAGTAGTACATTGGATCGTGGTGCCTACAAGCAGATACCACAGCCCTCAGGATGCACAGCCAAGCTATTGTTTGTGTATGTAAAAGAGGTTTTTGTTCTTGTACAATGCATGAACACTTCTGTAGGTGTTTGTTGGACATGCTTGTGAAAACTTGATCTTTCAGCTGGTAGCCTTGTGGACTGAGACTGTATTTTCATTTTCATTAAAACTAGACTTGATTTTTGCATGAATATCACTGAAGGAATAACGTAACCTATGTTGAGGCCTATCAAATTTTGTCCTTTCTTCTTCTAGACTGTGCTTTAAAAAAAAAAAAAAGATAAAAATTAGAGTTTCTTGGCACAAATTTTAAATTTCTTCTGAAGCAACCTTCCTTTTTTGAGCTGACTTAGCGAAGTGCCCCGACAGCTCTGTAGCATTCATGCTTTGAATACAAGTTTGAAATGCAAAGAACGTGTCTGTTTTAATATCACTGGCCAGGAACAGTGAAGGGAGTGTAATTCTTCTCACCTTCAACATAATTCAGAGCTCCTGGTTCTTGGGGAGAGAGTATTGGAAGAAGAGTCCTCAATTTGGAAATGACTTATGATTTGTCTTTGACTAGTTTTGATTTCAGATCCATGACCAGGTGAGATGCCTGACCAGGATGTAATCAGAGGATCATGTTTTGGTGGAAAAAAAAAAAGTGGAAGTAGCTGGGACAAAAACTTTTAAGCATTTCTGTACATAATACAGAATATTTTTTCAAGTACATGAGTGAATACTTTCTGTAAAATTTGTAATGACCCTTATGTTCTTTTTTATGATCATACATATTAAAAAGCTGAAAAGTGAGATACAGTAAGGCAGATAATTTTGATCAAAGTTGGTTTTCTTTTATTTGAAAAAAAAACAAACAAACAAAAAACCAACCCAACATCTAAATAAAAGATACGAGACAGTGTTATCCTCTGCAGCTGTGAGGTGTATTGAACAAGGCTTGTGTAATTATAACTACAAGCAAAACAGAGTTCAGTTACTAGTTGAAGGTCTCGTACACAAGAACATGCCCATGCCAGTATGAGTAGGCTCGTGGTGGCAGCACTGTGATCATGGAGCTGGCTGTCTGCAGATCCCTGGGAATCACTGAGCTGCTTCTAGATGTTCTACAGCAGAGATCAAAGTAAAGTAAGTTTACTGTTAGGAGGCTTAAATTTGCTTGAGAGGCCATCTCACCTCCATTGGAAAATACCTAGGGAGGGTCTGCAAATGGAGAAAGATTAAAGTCACTAGACTGCACAATTATGTATGTATGTTTATACCGAGGAGCTAACCTAACCCTAGATAAAAGCTCTCAAGGTGGGTTATTTTAACAATTGGCTTCATGTATATACTGGAAAAGAAAATTCTTTTCTTCTGGTTTCTTCAGATGAAGAACATTTAAGCATCAGACATTGACTTGTGGGACAAAAAACCAGATTGCTCATGAGAGCTCTCCTACATGATTGATCTGTATTGAACTATTTTAGCAAACAATCATAATGCTTTTATGGTCAGCCATCAACTAACAAGACTTTTAAAATCAATTATTTAGATATCAAATGCTACTTTGGCACAACTGTTACCTTCTAGCAATGACTTTCTAAGTAGATTGTACTCCAGAGAGAAACCAAAGTGTCTATCTGCTGTTGGCATGATTTATGCTTCAAGTGTTGTGCATAACTTCAACAACTATATTTGCATACTCAATTCTAACTATTTACAAGTGAAGCTTTTTAGTCATTTTTAGTTACTTTTGCTTACGTGGTGTGTGACGTGGTTAACAGACTAAGTTTTAATGGATGGGGCTAGTTGCTACAAGACGGGTGCTTTCTCGAACAGACTCTGCAGTTGAGGCATGTTTCATGCATAGATTTATGTTTAGATGTTAAATGCTTACTTTTGTCTAGAGATTGAGGTGATCACATGTATAAAAATTTGTAGACTGTTTCCTTAAGTGAATGTTTGGTTCTAAACTGTAAGGCTAGACTAGAAACTACTAATAGGCTAGATTGTTTTAAGAGATACCAGTATGCCGATTAATCTATTGTTTTACCTTGGTTTCAATGAATTTGAGATACACATTGTCATTTTTTTAGCATGTGCGTATTAATATTCTAGGGTGGTTTTTTTAATTGGCTTATTTTATATTCATGTTTGAGTCTGAATGAAGAGTACTTGTGAGCTCTGGCTTTTCTCAATGTCTTTTTAAAGAAACAGGTGGTTATAATGTTGAGGGAGGCTAGCTCTGTACCTTGCATATATGAAGAACTCAGAGTACCAGAAGGATTTTTGCAAGTTATCCTATGTCTTCATTCAGCTACCTTCTGCTAGAGAAAGAGCTTGTGATGAGAGAGAGGACTTTGCAATTACTACAGATCTCTCTGTTAGTCATCTATGTGGTTGTGTCTTACTTTGCTCACTGAAGATCTTTTCTTAGTCCTGGTCAGCATGGGGAAAGTGTTGTCTGCAACATCTTTTGCATACATTCTTCTAATGTCACAAGGTAGTATCCTTTTGAAGACGTAAGATGGCAGAGGATTCCAAACATATCCTCATAAAATAAAATCTTCCACTTCAAATTGTCACTAGAGACTCTCTACTGGGTGAGGAGTGCTCTAGAAATAGCTGTTCCAGGAGAAGTGCCTTCTACATTTTAATCACCAAGCAAGTACAAAGTCATAGAATCTCATAAACTGTGGTTAGAAGGGGTCTCTGGAGGTCACCTCGCCTAGCCTCCAGCTCAAAGGGGGCTACTGCCAACAGTAGATGTTGGCAGTAACTGTGGCTTTGCCTTGCTGAGTCTTGCAAACCTCCAAAGGTGGAGATTCTGCATCCTCTCTGAGCAAAGTAGCACTCCAGCATGGTCATTTTGCTCTTAGGCAGGAGGTTCAGCTAGTAATCAGTTGGCATTTCATGAGCACCCAGTTCTAGGGAGAAGGAGGAATTAATCTCTTAAACTGTAAGACCTACACTGTAAGTCAAAACACTTCCCATAAGTAGGCGTGCTGAAGGAAATGTAAAGGGGAAATTCCATACTGGTTTCCTTTAATCACTTTAAAACTCATCAGAGGAATTTGAAAATCAATTATACAGACATGACTGCAAGCCAGCATATCTCTTGTGGAAACAGCAGAATTTCTTATCCTTGTTTTGCTGATCATGTCATGAGGAATCTGAAGCAGTAATCTGAACAAACTGAAGCTTAGGCAATGTTTTATCAGCAAAACAGTTATGGATTTGTGGTTAACAGCGTATCGACCATGTATTTTAGCGCAGTTGGCACTTTTATCCTTTAATCTGCTTGTAAACCCTTTTCACTGGCTTCTAAGATAGGATTTCTCAAAATATGTAAACTGCAGAGTGGATTGTGTGTAATGTTATACTGAGGTGAGCATCTCTTGTGGTTAATATGATGCCATTTCTTCACATTAGGACTATGGAAACAGTTTGATAAATAATGTAGTTATTGATTTTAAATAAAAAGAAAGAGCAAGAACAGAGTCAAGAGTAGGTCAAACTGGACTGAGATAGATACCATAATAGTTGGTTTGAATATATATTAAAAAGTTGGAGTGAACCCAACAAAGTCTGTATTGGGGCAAGGAAATGAACTCGACGGTATTCCTTTCAGAAGTAATTCCTGATTTCTGCTAGAAATAAGACTAAGTGCACAGGAATAACAGTGATAGAAATTCTTCGAGATACACTTTTGTTGTTGTTATGCATAGAAACTCAACAAAAGTCTTTCAAACTAATTTCCACGGGAAATTTTGTGTGCCTTTTCCAAGCAAATTTGCCGATGTCTTTTAATTTCAAGAACGATCAATTGTTTTAAGTTGCAACTCTTGTGATTATGGAATACGCCTGCAAATTTACAATACTTTTTACAACAATACAGCAAGATTTCATATCTAGTTGTCAGGAATTTTGCCTGCCTGATAGACGTGTGCCTGAGGCAGGTCTTGTTTCATGCACCACTTCCCTGGTGAGCTCTGCAGTATAGGTCTGCTTATTCAGAGATGGACTTCTCCTTACTGCAGTTGAGTTTGCAGGTTGCCATGAGCATTAAGCAGTTCGAAATATGTTCTCACACTTTAATAGCAGCGAGTTCCTGCCCTTCCAGGGCTGGCTGATAATAAAGTTACTGTGTAGAAATGGATAGAGGACAAATGAAGTGCTGTTGAAAAGCTATATTGTGTCAAGTAATACGGAGGAATAAAACATTTCCAGGGCTTTCATTTGTTCTGCATTATGTGAAATGGATGAGAAACGGTTTCTTTGTTCAGTCAAGATTTTTGTTATGAGGCAGCTAGGTCACCAAGATTGGCTTATAGTGAAAACAGGAGAGGAATATCGCTGAATCCTCATTGCTAGCCGAAAGCAGGAGTGAGTGAACAGTGTTCAGTCACAACTGAGAAACATGAAATGGCACAGAACACAAGCTTTCTGTTTTATGAGAAAACCTAGGTAGAGGACTTTGTGTTCTCATTACGAATAGGCATTGTACTTGATTGTATGTAGAGTCATAGATATTTCAGGTGCCAAAGCTGTATTGATATCACTCGCAGTCGCCCCCCCATACAATCCATGCCAACTCTGTAGTACTTGCATCCCTTTATTACATTGAAAAGTAATGACTGAGAAGTCTGTTTCTTTCCGTCTCTGTTTCCTTCCTCTAATGGGTTAAACATTTTCTGTCTTTGTAAGAGATGAATCAATACAAATGGCTGAAACTCCTTGAAATGTACATCATGTTTTTTTCAGTTAAAGGGTTTTTTTGATGACAACACTTGAGGTCTATTATGTAGTTAATCCTAACCTTCCCCTAAGGTAGGTAAGTAATATTCTCTCCATTTACAGCTAGTTAAACTGCAGCAAAGAGATAAAGTAGCTTGTCAAAAGCAACACAGCATCATTGCCAGAGAGGAGGCTGGGACTCATAAATTCCTGATGCCCACTGGAGCGTATTTTGAATGACTGGGCTGCTGTGTCCTGACATAATAACATGCACATGTGATTTGCATGTAGCTGCACAAGTGAACAAGAATGCTGTTTTCTGTATTTCTTGACTGTTTCCTCATGCCAGTCAGATGCTGTTCATTTAACCAGCACCATTTACTAATATTTTTGTTAGGCCATTGTGTATTTTTCTCAGGTTTTCTGAGTTCTGTGTCAATGACACACTGAGAATGTCATAAATTGCTAACAAAAGGGCAAGTGTCAACTTCAATAAATCCCTTATTGAGGCCTTTTCTCCAGGAAAGGAGATCTCTGCATCGTGTACCAAAGACTAGTTGATTGCTTGGTACAGTAAATCAAACCTGTGATGGAATGGGTAATGAAATTCTTCAAAGGGTTGAAATAGTAATTTGCTTTCCCTAGTAGGGCTCCTCTTAAATATGTTTGTTTAACCCTTTTCAGATTGCCTCCATTGATCGTTACTCAATGCTTTGTTTCCTTTTCTCTTTTACTATTTAAACGTTACTTTTTTTTCTGCAAACAAGGCAAAATAGTTTGTGCATAAAGAGCAGTGTGGAGTATTACCTCTCTGTGTTCAGAAGAATATGGAAACAAATCTAAACAACTAAGTGTAGAAAATTTAAAAAGGAAACATACTGTGCATATATGTAAGCACATAAATATATGTGCAGATATGTCACATACATATTTATGAACATGTTGACTCGTACATCAACACTTAATTTTTTTTCTTGTATTGGAGGGAAAAAAATGGTGTGAGATGAGGTTGAGATTGTGTGATAAATCTAGAAAGAAAGGGGTACTTGTTCTGTGTGTTGAATGCTGGCAAAACAAAAGGTCCTCCCAGTTTGTAGTTTTTCTGAACTCTCTGAGCTGGAGCTGCAGGGATTAACTCTGACAAGAAAAAGGGGGAGATAGACATCCCAGACACTGGCAAACACATCGTAAGACCTTGATCCAGCACTGTTAAAACTGCTTGGAGTTTGATATGGGGAAAGCATCAAGCTCTTTGTGCCTGCCATAAGGAGAGAAGTTTTATTCTTGCATTGGCTCATTGGTACCCACTAGCAGCCAGCTAGGACTATGCATGCCACGTGTGCATGTGGCAGTGTAAGGCAAGGGTTTGTTTTTGTCCATGCTCCTTTATTGACCTTGCAGACACCTATGGCCAATGCTGCCAAATCATGGCAAAAAGATTGCTGATTGCAGTGATGTTGCATCTCTGGGGTGGCATTGGCACAGTGAGAGATCTCAGCTCAAGGAGGAGGTTGGCCGCTGGATTGCAGGGCAGATAATTACCTGCAAGGTGTACTCTTCTGATGCCAGAACTGGACAGAGGTAGATAGCAGCCCAGTTCCTGATGTGTTGAAACTTCACGTGCCTTATTCCAAAATAATATATCTGTTGTTTGGAAAGTATTCTTCAGAGAGGCAGGTGAGAGGAAGTTTATAGGCATTGTTGCAATGTTGTGTAATAGAGGTAAACTGGAGGCCCAAACAATGAAGGAAGAAAATTATAACTCACCACTCAAACAGAAGATTAATTAACTAGCAGGTTTGTTAAAAATAATCAGGAGTATACCAGAGGATCTGGGAGTGAAAGCTGAGCATCAAAAGCATCCCTTCCTACCAGGGATGAGGATGACCTCACTGTATTTCATAGATTTATAGCTGAAAACGGCACACTGCCTTTGGATTTTTTTGTCTCCCTGGTGATTGCTGTTGGCCACGGGGTGCTTCAGCATTGCATTTTTCTCATGTAGCTCTATGACAACTTCATATGGGGAGCTCACTCTTAAAAATGACAGTTGCTGTTCATCCTTTTTTACATAGAATATTTTAAAGACAAAAAAGACCCACCCCCAAAATTTTAGTAGGTTCTGTGGGACAGCAACTCAGTCATTCATATTTAGGACAAGAGGATTGAAAGTAGGGTATTGCCCACAAGGACAGGTGCCTTGAGCCCTTGATATAATGCATTGTGTCTGGGCAGTGAAGCCAGGACAATTAGACATGATCCTTGATGTAACTTTGCTTCTTGCATTAAAGATTTGGCATGGAGCATTGCTGTTGGTCCAGACAACTCATGACTAACACTGGTTGAGCTCTGCTAGCTAGCCAAGCCGTGTGTGGCTTAACAGAAGGCAAAGCTTTTTATCTTCCACCTGTTCAGGACTGCACACTTTTTCACAGACCCAAGAACAGGATAAATCTTACAGGGATGTAAGTGAAATTCTTGTACCTCTCTCCCCTCTGATTACATGGCCAAAGTCACAGCTTAATCATCTCTTAGATGTGTAATGACAGAGCTATTCAACACTAAAAGTTAAAAAATCTGTACTTCAGTGTCACTCTTGTGACATCTGCTGCCCATCAGATGCTGTATTCAGTGGATTATACAGTGAAATTCTGGTCTCATACACAGATACTAAATCACTTTTCACTAAGCTGAGCAATCTCTGGAGTGGGAGATAGAGTTTAAAGCGCATGTCATGGTTCCATAAGAGTATCCCTTTGAAACTGCGAGAGGAAGTCTACAGGCTGGCAGAATGTCATTTCTCAGTGAAAAATTAACAGTTGGTCATGATCTCTTCCCAAAAGTACCTTAGGGTTTTTTCAGCCTGGTACTTGATTTTTGCACCTCTAAAAGATGGCACTTCCAGCCCTTGATATCACTCTCTTTTGTCTGCTCAGTCCTGACTCTGAGGTAAGACTGCCATCTATTGAATCCCCAACATTATCTCCTGCAAAATTTAGCTTTACATCCAAATGCTGACCAATTCCAGTCCTGCTTTGTTTATGAGACCTGACAAGATTGGAGCCCTCTCTGGCATGCCTACAGGCTAAGTCACCTTGCAAGCTGCCATCAAAGTGTCAGAAAGCAGCAGCTGAGCGAGAGCTCTCACCTTGCTGCATTGATTCCTTTTACACTGAAAGAAGCCATTACAGATGCATCTTTCCAGAGTTTGGTTGTCAGATGCATTTTTCCAGGGCTTGTCAACTTGAGTAGGATGCAGCTGTCTTCCATCAAAGAGAATTTCAGGCACTTGAGGATAATAGAAAGAAAGAGACAAGAATAACTTTCAGAAAACACCAAATTGGAACATGATTAAGAAGAAAAAAACCTTCCATTCAGCTCATTGATTCCTCTCAGTGGTTTCTTTCTGCTTTCATTTATATGCAGGAATACTATCTAGTGTAATAAGATTCATACCCTGCACAGTAGTAGCAGAAATTTTTAAAAGCACTGGCAGTATGCAATTTTCAAATGCCTCCTCCCTAGACACCACTTCACTTTAATAGTTTGATAATGTGGAAATCCCGTAAGCGCAACACTTGTCATTTACTCTTCTGTGTTTCAAGACGCGTTTTGTGATTAAGAGCCTGCTCCGAGTCCCATGGAGATCCTCTCTCCAATGCAGTGGACTTTAAATCGGACTCTCTCATTTAAAGAAGAAACACGACCACAACCCAAGTTCACTTGAACCCATGTGGCTCAATGCTCTTTCCTGGATGCCAGCGCAGCAGAGCTATAGCAATTTACCTAAGCAAAGTTGAGGGGTCTTGAACACCATTGTTGAAGCATTCTTTGTTAGGCTCTGGGGACTTATCTTACACAGTCAAGAAGAGCATGTGCTGGCACATGGTGAGGCAGCTGGCCAGCTGTAGATACACAAGGATCACTACTAACCTGGCGCCTGGTAAGTTTTCAGGCATTCCCTCTCCATGCACGGAGCAAACCAAAGGTGCCTGGTTAAAAGCTTCATTTCACTTGACATCTTTTGCATATCTGTCTAGAGGACCTCATGTCTCTTGGGCTCCTTCACTGTAAGGCTTTTCTTCTTTAGCAGTTTTCCTTGGAATATCTCCTGTGCATTATCATTTTCAATGGTGTCATCTCTTTCAACCAAGATCCTAAATATCTTGATGTAACTTTGCTTCTTGCATTAAAGATTTGGCATGGAGCATTGCTGTTGGTCCAGACAACTCATGACTAACACTGGTTGAGCTCTGCTAGCTAGCCAAGCCGTGTGTGGCTTAACAGAAGGCAAAGCTTTTTATCTTCCACCTGTTCAGGACTGCACACTTTTTCACAGACCCAAGAACAGGATAAATCTTACAGGGATGTAAGTGAAATTCTTGTACCTCTCTCCCCTCTGATTACACGGCCAAAGTCACAGCTTAATCATCTCTTAGATGTGTAATGACAGAGCTATTCAACACTAAAAGTTAAAAAATCTGTACTTCAGTGTCACTCTTGTGACATCTGCTGCCCATCAGATGCTGTATTCAGTGGATTATACAGTGAAATTCTGGTCTCATACACAGATACTAAATCACTTTTCACTAAGCTGAGCAATCTCTGGAGTGGGAGATAGAGTTTAAAGCGCATGTCATGGTTCCATAAGAGTATCCCTTTGAAACTGCGAGAGGAAGTCTACAGGCTGGCAGAATGTCATTTCTCAGTGAAAAATTAACAGTTGGTCATGATCTCTTCCCAAAAGTACCTTAGGGTTTTTTCAGCCTGGTACTTGATTTTTGCACCTCTAAAAGATGGCACTTCCAGCCCTTGATATCACTCTCTTTTGTCTGCTCAGTCCTGACTCTGAGGTAAGACTGCCATCTATTGAATCCCCAACATTATCTCCTGCAAAATTTAGCTTTACATCCAAATGCTGACCAATTCCAGTCCTGCTTTGTTTATGAGACCTGACAAGATTGGAGCCCTCTCTGGCATGCCTACAGGCTAAGTCACCTTGCAAGCTGCCATCAAAGTGTCAGAAAGCAGCAGCTGAGCGAGAGCTCTCACCTTGCTGCATTGATTCCTTTTACACTGAAAGAAGCCATTACAGATGCATCTTTCCAGAGTTTGGTTGTCAGATGCATTTTTCCAGGGCTTGTCAACTTGAGTAGGATGCAGCTGTCTTCCATCAAAGAGAATTTCAGGCACTTGAGGATAATAGAAAGAAAGAGACAAGAATAACTTTCAGAAAACACCAAATTGGAACATGATTAAGAAGAAAAAAACCTTCCATTCAGCTCATTGATTCCTCTCAGTGGTTTCTTTCTGCTTTCATTTATATGCAGGAATACTATCTAGTGTAATAAGATTCATACCCTGCACAGTAGTAGCAGAAATTTTTAAAAGCACTGGCAGTATGCAATTTTCAAATGCCTCCTCCCTAGACACCACTTCACTTTAATAGTTTGATAATGTGGAAATCCCGTAAGCGCAACACTTGTCATTTACTCTTCTGTGTTTCAAGACGCGTTTTGTGATTAAGAGCCTGCTCCGAGTCCCATGGAGATCCTCTCTCCAATGCAGTGGACTTTAAATCGGACTCTCTCATTTAAAGAAGAAACACGACCACAACCCAAGTTCACTTGAACCCACGTGGCTCAATGCTCTTTCCTGGATGCCAGCGCAGCAGAGCTATAGCAATTTACCTAAGCAAAGTTGAGGGGTCTTGAACACCATTGTTGAAGCATTCTTTGTTAGGCTCTGGGGACTTATCTTACACAGTCAAGAAGAGCACATGCTGGCACATGGTGAGGCAGCTGGCCAGCTGTAGATACACAAGGATCACTACTAACCTGGCGCCTGGTAAGTTTTCAGGCATTCCCTCTCCATGCACGGAGCAAACCAAAGGTGCCTGGTTAAAAGCTTCATTTCACTTGACATCTTTTGCATATCTGTCTAGAGGACCTCATGTCTCTTGGGCTCCTTCACTGTAAGGCTTTTCTTCTTTAGCAGTTTTCCTTGGAATATCTCCTGTGCATTATCATTTTCAATGGTGTCATCTCTTTCAACCAAGATCCTAAATATCATGCACTACAGGATGGAGCTAAGCATTGATGCCATCAAGCTCAAGTTGTGCATCCCCAGAATATTAAGGGCTCTTATTTTATGTTGCCTTTAATGAAAATGCATGCAGCTATGCCAACTGAGAAATAAGGTAAATCACAGCCCCAGTTCTTCCTCTTTGCTCTCCCAGGATCTGATGTAAGTTATTGTGAGCACTCAGTCCCAAAGGGTGGTATATTTCCCTTCAGTGATAAAGCAGCAAAGCTGCTTGTGCTTGCAGATCCTTCCCTTTGGATTTGGAAAGGATAATGCTTTCCTATTCAGGCACCGTAAATGACATAACCCATCACCATCAGAAAGCAATGGAAAAAGGAAGGAGCAAAGGTGAACGTAAATCTTATGCTAGCTTGGCAGTGCCTGGGCATTGAGAATTCACTGTCCGCTGCCCACTTTCTACAGCACGAAGAGCAGAGGCCTCATCTTGTTCTGCACGTAGTAGTCAGCTGTGGCACTTACCCTGGAGCTGTATGAGCAATGAACTCCCAATGGAGCCTGAAATGCTCAGCCATTGTAATGTGCAGTATAAAAGATGGAAATGTCCTCATCCCTGTTAAAGAGGTAAATTGAATGGGCACAGAAACGAGAAGAAAAGGGTTTGGAGTGGATGGAGCAAATGATACATTTTGCCACAGAGTATTGGGTGCTCAAAAGGTTATGTTAAAGCACATGACTGCTCATGTGTAGACACATTCTTGGTGTTCATCACCTGCTTTTCTCACTATGCAAAGGCAAACGTGGGCTTCACCCAGCCTCATCCTGCACAGTGGTCCTGTACAAGGCCTTTCAGCACAATGAAAGTACTTGTGCAGTAACACCTGTCTGAACTGCATCTCGTGGGGGTAGGACTGACAGAAAGTGGCATCAAAACTGAAACATGCTTTTCTTCCTTGCAAAATCTCCATTTTCTCTGTTTACCAGTCATCCTTGGGGCTTTTCATTCAGACATCAATAAATTTGTCCCCAAGTGCCAGGCACCCAGAGAATGATGATGGACTAAGAGCTCATTGTGTGCTGCAAATGGCAGCATCTTGTCCGTGGCTTGACTTCCAAGTCTGAGGGAGATCTGCTTTCCCTGAGCACATTGGGAAAAAATTGGGAAGTGTAGTTGGGCATTTACAAAAACAAATTTCCCCACTCTGTGTGTGTGAAGTATTAGCCAGGAAAAACAACTAGCTAGTTAATATGTGTTTTATTCCTCCTGGAGCAAGTATCAATATGGATCATAATTTGTTTATGCTGGACAAAGAATTTACATAACTTTAATAAGGCTTTCTATTAGTTTGTGACAAATAACGAAATGCCAATATATTCATCATTCCAAACCCATTAAAGCTGTCAGCTTTGCAAATGATTGATAAAATGCTCTGATTTAGACTTGCACATTTTATCCTTTACCACAACCACTGCTTCTCACCAATTTCTCATCAGGGAGAAGTAATTGGCCAATTAAGTCATAGGCCATGATATCTTGTAGAGTGGAGTTAAATCAGTGATAGTCTAGCTCTGAACAATTTGAATCTTAATGTAGGATAAATTAAGCTCTCTCCTTTGCAGTTGCCTTCATATGGAGTCCTCTGGTCTGAATAATGAAAAACCTGAATTTGTCAGTCAGGCAGCCTCTTTACTCTCATGGATGTGTTGCAGGACTGGGCTCCACCTTTACATTTGTTACTGGAAAGACATTACCAGCTTGGTTGTTAAAACAATGCCTTCTTTATTTGTGGCTGAATCCTGACATCCTGATAGCAGGAAGAGTTTTGTCAGTATGAGGACTACAGGATTTGATTTTGGAACTTTCACAGTTTACCTTCCCCCAGCAGTTTCAGCTTCTCGGTGGTAATAGTTGAACTAATATTAATATTCCAGTAGTGTGTAGAGGTTTTGAGCTATACCACAGCCCCATGGTGTCACAGATGCTGTATAAACCCATAGTGGGGAAAAGTCCCAATCCTGCAGAGACTACAGTATAAACAGGCAAGACAATGCATAGCAAAAAGGAAGTGGTATCTCTCTTTTTTCAGATGGGATATCACTATTCACGTGGGATAACAGAACAGTAGCACTGTTTTCAGAAGTGTGGAGAAATAAAGCATTTTGCCAAATGTCAAAAAAAATCTCTGTCAGAATTCGGAGTGAGCCTAGGTTTCTTGAGTCCCAATACACTATTCTAATAAAAAGACAATCCTCCTCCTTTGTGATTTCTAAACAAAATTTAAGCATACCTCTGATAGGCTGGAAATGAAGTAGCATTCTTCTGGGAGATGAGAAAAAGTGTTTTGCTGAGTGGGTAACATGCAAAAAGTAAACAGAGATCATAAAAATAAATTAGCTTTTCTTTTTTCCCCTCAATAATTTATAGATATCTTAGCAACACCACTAAAAATGTAAGAGTTGTTTCTATTTTGACACAGAGCACCACCTCATACTTGGAATATCTTTAGCGCTGAAGTTTAGCCTGGATGCTTGGATAAGTAGGAACAAAACAGGTGAAGTGTGTGTTTAAGTGCCTAGTGGCAAAAGTTTTGTATGTGACCCAGGTTTGGTGCTTATGCTCCTGGATCACTTTTCTGCATTCCTCTGCTGGCAATGGCTGTTCCCCAACTCAGGACTGAATGTTTCCAGGAAAGTCCCTCCCTGAAATATGCAATAAACTCAAATGCTGATTTTTAAATTAAGCCCGTGCCCAGATATTTTTCCACACAGAGGCAGGGACTCCAGCAGGGGACTCAAAAAAGCACAGTTAAACCCATAAGTTCCCTTAAAAAGAAATAAAATTCCTTTGTGTTTTTCAAGAAGCTTCTCTGCTGATAAAACATGGCTTATCTATTCGTAACCCATCCCCTGGGTACAAGTCAGACAACACATTTGCGGAAGCAGTAGTAGGACCATGAAAAGCCCTGCCTTGGGTTACATTCTCCACTGAATCTGTGGAGCTGCCACCCAGCTTCCAGGAGTGGAGAATTTGGTCTGATGTCTCTTGGCAGTTGCAGGGGCAGATGAGGAGGGCAGTAATGCTGCTGCTGCTCCACTGGAAAGATTTCCTGATGACAACAGCAAAATGTCAGCTTTGATTGTGGTAGGGCTTTTCTCAGCCCAGCATGGAAAAAAGAGTTGTTGAACAATTCTTTTTGGTGCTCTGTGAACTTTTTGTAGGTGGATCGTGTGCCCATATGTTGAGGAACAGACTTGGCCTTTCACACCACATCAGAAGAGGTTGATTGCTTTTTTGGAGGGAATTTGCCCAGACACCATCAGGGGATAAGTAGTAACCAGCTGGTGAGAGGTATTTAGAACAGAGACACATTTGGAGATTAAGTTTTGACTGTTGCACTGATGGCCTTCAGCCTTGTTGCCTTAATGGGGCGGACTTGGCAGCACAGAGGAGTAGGAACACCTGTCTGTTGGCTTCCCCAGCTCTGGCTTGAACACCATATCATTTGAGATGCTGGACATCTGCTGCTAGGCGTTGCTTTTGTGAGCAGTTGCGTACATTTTCAAATAGTTGCTTATGAGATAAATGTAAAATTCGGCTGGGACAGGGTGTCAGGAAGCAAAAACTGAAGGTGAACACCTTTGCTTCTGGAGTGATCAGTGAGCTTATTTATAAAAAGCTGTAGAACAGTAGTGAAATGGGTCTCAGCTGTGCTGCACGCTAGGCTTGTTCAGAATCTGAAAACAAGATGCAGAAAAGCACCTGCATTTAATCAGTCTGGGGAGAGTTGACTCTAAGCTTTATCAGGATTTCTGATCAACTGCTGGTGCCTAACAACACCCATGGAGGCACTGGGAGTTGTTATGTCACCGGCAAGATATAATGGTGTTATTAATTTAATGCTCTTTAGATTGTTTAATTTGGAAATTCAGATTTAATCAAATGTCAAACTCACTGTCCAAATTCCTAAATTAAACATGAATTGCTTGGGAGATTTTCCAGAACTGCTGTTTGTTGCATCAACCCCACTGTCACTTTTATCGGTTGTAAAAGCAACCATTTTGCAACAAGATAATTTGGCCCTTGCTACAGGAGCCCGAATAGCTGCCTTGAGACATTCTGAGCCCATTTTCTGTAAGAACCTGCAATTTTTAGTAACATCATAAAAGTCAGTTTGATGGAGGCTGAGCAGGAGTGGAACAAAACCCAACAAAAGGAAAGGTAATTCCCATTCTCATTATGGCATTTGTTTGGTCTCCATATCTTGGTAGTTGTCTGCTTAATGACTGTCGTCTCCTTGATCCTCCCAAGGGTATTCACGTTTGTCTGCTTTTATAAGAAATGAGTCATCTAGGCTGGGCATCTTCATTGCATAAAAGCATCTACAAAGATCTAAATGTGTACACTAGGGTTTTGTTTTGCTGGTGAAAATCATGTTGTGGGATTCAACTCTGCAAACCCTGTGCTATCTAAAGTTGCTTTGTAACAGCTTTGTGAAAAAGGGAAAGACCAGATTTAGAATGTAAATCTGTATGGTTATTTGTTAACAGATGAAGCTCTGGAGCAACTTTTTTATTTGATCTGTACTGGAGTTTTTGGTTTAGTGTTGTACATGTCTGAATGCTACATCACTGTAGTCTGGTTCCTTGTTAACAGCAGGGCTTGTGTGAGTTGTGCGCTGCTGAAAAGCTTGTCCCTCTTCTGTGTGTGAACAGTTCGCAACTGAAATACAGGTGCATCTGGTTTTTATCCACTTCCCTCCATTCTGGCACTTTGTAATGGCGTTGAGGATGGGCTGTGGGACAGCAGCCATTCTGGATTAGAGTACAAATGCCACGTGTCTCCCCTGTCCCCTGAAGAGCTGAAGTATTTGGAGCAAGGGCTTTGCATGAGCCCGTTTTCATTGCATAAATGCATATGTTATTAGAACAATTTTCTGGACAGTGTGGTTTCTGATCTTTTGTAAATCCAGAACAACTGAAACAGATTTATTTCATACTTTTCTTAAGCTAATTGAAAACATAATTTAGTACTTAATAAGGAATATAAAAATGAAATGGTCATTAAGTTCAGTCTCTTAAAATAGCAAGTGACATTGTGCCAAGTCCAGAAGGGCTCACAGAAACACACTCTGCTGCTCCTCCCTTCCCAGCATCACAAACAATGCAAAACCCCTTGCTCCATAAATAGACTTAAGAAATACCACTATTACTTAGATTTTTATTGCATTTTGGCCTAGCTATTCCCCCTTTTTTAGCTTCTTTATTAGATAGTATTCAACAGATTATCTTTCAACCTTTCTTAATAAAACCAGCCGGGTATAGTTCACTTATTCTGTTCTTGGAGTTACTGGAAGAAAAGCAGTTACAATTGGGTTGTGTTAGTGCAGGATGGATTTTCAATACGCTCCTAAACTTTGGTCTGACCCATGTACTCTTTATGCTGAGAACACCAAGACTCTCGTCTCCCACATCTATTCAGAGACCATTGGTGGTACCAAAAAACATGTTTTCTGGTCTGTATAAAAAGAGGTGCATCTTCACTCCAACACTCCAGAGAGGTACTTGGGATGCTTCGTTGTAGCAGTCGTAGCATTCAGGTATGGATGGGACTCTTGGCCTTGTCAGATCTATCACAGCAGGATGTGACTGAAAATTTTTCAGTCTAGACCAGTAAAAGTGTGTGTGTTTGTGTGTAAGATATGACTTCTCAGCTGAGCTGTTGAACGGTTTCAGAAGCCAATGGACAGCTGCTGTTTACCTTCTCCTCACTCGCTTTGTCATTTTTGACCTGTTACATTAATTTTGTTTCAGCCTTGTTTCCACCCAAATGCGACTCAGGCTGGTCACTGGCACCTGCAGTAGGTGGAGCGGGAAAGAAGGAGGGAGAAAGGGAGAGGAAAAAGAGCTGGCAGTGTGGTCAAAAACAGATGGTATAGGAGTATATTTGGGGGATGATATTTTGCTTCCAAGAATATTTTATACCCTTGTTATTCTGTTTTTATGAGTTAAGAGTCTGCAGTTAATATTGCTTCGTTGCTAATGTGTAACAGCTAAAATGTGTTCCTCCTAGTGCTGTAGAAAGCTGTGTCCCAACAAAAGTGTGAAGCTTTGTGTCAGAAAAGCAAAGTGACATACTGAGTCCTGAGCAAGACTTTTTTTTTTTCTTCTTGAAGGGTAATGAAATCTGAAAAATGGAGAAAGCTGTTTTGGTTTAATATTTCTTGCTTTAATGCGAGTCTGGTAAAGGGCAGTATGGGTATGCTGTGAAGTGGACGTACAGAATGGGTAATTTAATTTTGTTGCTGTTGTAATCTGCTGGGCATTTTTCCAAAACAAGAGTAGGGAGTAACTGGCATATTTCATTACAACTGCCCAGATGACTAGGAGGAGATTAAGCCTTTAATTACAAGATGGAGCATCCTGAGCCAGCGTTACAGCTTGTGGCTGAAGCCAGAGCCAATCCTAGATAAACCTAGAGGGTCTCAAATAGATCACCTGTGTGTAACTGGTAAAGACTTTCTGTCTTGCCTACTTAAATATTCATGTTATTGAAATGATACATATATACGTTTTAAGAGGATTAATATTTTCCATGAACTGGAATAATTCCCATGAGTCTGGTCTCCTAACCACGTGGCATTGAAGCAAACTGACAGCCAGTTCTTTTCCTCTATGTTTGCATATCAGCAACGTAATTTTTAATAGGTGCTACCCTATGTGGATAGGACTTTTAAACACCATAGTTAAACCTCTTGTCTCCTTTTCGACTTTTCTCTTCAAATTTGCAAGGCTGGTTGCCATCAGCAGTTGTGAATGATTAACATTCTTGCTGATTTTTCTTGCCATCAGACTGTCAAGCTAGGAGATGACATGCAGTACTCACGTGGAAGTGGCAGAGAAAAGATTTTTTTTGTATTTTTTTTCCTTGTTGTAAAATGGGTAAAAAGCTGAATGAAGTGAACATCACGAGTACCAGGAAGGGTTGTCTTTTGAGAGTATTTCATTAAGCCAACCTGTATGAATGAGTGATTTTCTGTTTTACTCAGAACATTTGGAATAATGATCTTTCATTTGAATATTTTGGTTTTTAGGGAGCTCTTTCAACTCCATTTGGCTCTAATGGGGGTTGAGAGGGCTCAACTTATTACAGGAAGAGAGTCCTAGAATTATTCCTTTATGCACAAGACTTACACAATTAAATTTGGCATCTGTCTGTAGATGGTGTTTTATTCAGTAAAATATGCTGGAATAGTAGCCAGAGCAGAGTGATAAAATTTATTCTACTAGTTCATATGCATATGTTGAAGATTGGCATGGAAAGCTGTATTTTGCCAGTGTCAGATGGTCTGCCAGCGAAATGAATGAGATAAGCATTCACTGGCATAATGCTTGGATATTGCAGACAGTACCTGGCTGTGAAGAACAGCCATTCTGTCTCAGCTCTGTAAAGTTGTAAGATGTGGGTAATATTGTTATTCAGATACCTTAAGACCTGGATTGTGATCATTGATGCTGAATGATCAATTAGCTCCTATCTCCATCCAGAAAGTCTCAAAGCAGCTTGCTGTCTTGGTAGAGCAGTGCTACTGGGCTCTCCTGGGTTAGAATTAGTGTAGCCTAATGCTCTGGGTGTAAAGCAGTCATTTGGCTCCAGCAAACCCATCTGGTAGCGGGACATTGTTGGGAAATTTCTTGCTCTCCAAATTTGGGAATCCTAGAGGATGGTGGCAAAACAGGGGCCGTGAAAATTGGATATAAGGGTGCTTAAAGGCATGAGAGCAATGTGAACAGCTTTATTGGCTCAGAAAAGCTGACCCTGTCTCCTGCGTTAGGTTATGGGCTTGTATATTTGGAAAGAGGAGAGCTAACTGCAGTTTAACCAGAGAGTTAATTTTCACATAACAAGTCTGGCCTGTTTGTAAATTACTATGTTTTTCTGAGAGATGAGGAGAACATATCAAATAAACAACAATCAATATTCAGAGTGGCCAAGGAACAATGGAAGTGTCCTTAAAGAGCTCGCATTATATATTATAATCAGCTGCAGTGGTATTAAAGAAAATGTTCTTTTTTCCCCCTGTCTTCATATTCTTCCAATCAATGCTGAAAGATTATAAAAATCAGTTTCAGGTGGTTTTATGTGCACAGTATTTAATTTGTGGCACAAATCAATGCAAGTCAGGAAGAAGGGCACAGAAGGGTTGAGTTGTTTTGCCAATACACTGTTCAGTGGCCTGGTATGTTTTTTCATCATTGCTACACATGTAGGCATCAATATGACCCTGTGCGAGTATAAAAGGATCCATTTTTGTGCAGGGTAAGGATCGTGGTTCTGGTGGTATGAAAGTCGGTGTCAGCATTGTTTAAGCCTGCCAGTATGAGTAAGTTTGAAGGATTTCCCCGTGGTTTTAACAGAGCAATGTGTGGTTCTAGTGAACTTCTCTGCAGCATCAGGAAAGTCAACGTGTTTGATGTCTGTGGTAAACCACATAAAAAAGCGTCAGTGGGAAAATTCCCTTACTAGTGAAATTTAGCTTGCGCAAGCTATAATTCGTGCGGGGTGTAGGCATCCAGGTCCTTTCATGCAGTTTAGCAGCACCTTGACTTTAGTAAAGCTCTGATCCTGTAAACAGTTTGGTACTCCTGCACTAGGAGCAGTATGCATTAAAAGTAGCAATTGAAAATAGCTTTCAAATAGGATTTTTTTTAAAAAACCCCATGGATCCTATACATTTTCCTTACATGTGTCTGCCTTTGGTTGGCATGAGGTGGCCTCTTCCTGAGAGAGGGCCCTAAGAAGGGAATGATAGTGCGGGTTATTTTAGTCATTACAGTGTGTTTGTCTGGGAGAGCAAGAACTAAGTGCAGATACTTCAGCTGTAGTTGAACAACTGAAATGTTGGTGACCATCAGGAAAAAACTAAAAATGCATATGAAATCCTACTTTAATGGGATTATTTTAAAAAATACTATGTCCTGTGAATGCCCTGTTTTAAACGTTGCTAGTCAGAAATCCTGTAGATGACACAAAATTTTATGGAGCAGCCTTTTCCATGGGAAAAGTACAATACAGCACAAGCAAGCAACAACCTCGTGAGCTGATCCTCTTCAGCATCTCAGTTCAGGCAATCCTGCTGCTATATTGGTGGGATTTTTCTGCAACTGAATTGTCACTTAATGAGAGAAGAGAATATTTTCAAAAGTGAAAATATCCCTGCTAGCTTCTTTGGAAAGAGTTTTATCTTTTTGAGAGCTTTTAAGTTGACATTGGGGAAGTTGGTAAACTAGCAAGCATTTTGATATGTAGAGGTCAAGGATAACTATTACACAGAGTGGCTGGCAGAGAAAACCCAGGCCTTTTAGCAGTAGATTCATGCCACAGCAAGTTATGATCAGGCAGTTAAATAGCAGGGTTATTTGTATCGTCCATGTGGCACTGCTGTGCTATTAACTGTTCCTCCTAGTGTCCTCCACAAAAATGTTTTTGAGAGTTTATATTTAATTGCATATATATCCTGAGGCCCAGTCTTCTTGTCCTTGTATTATTCGCTTAGCAAGGATACCAAGAGCTGCAGGATAGGGCATATTGCTTTAGCATAAGAAATCCAAAGACTTTGTTAAAGTAGCTCTTTCTGTTACTTGTTCTTATGTATTCTGCTTTGCATCCTTTGAACATGACAGGGATTTTTTTTTTTCCCCCCCCAATAGGAGTGTACATTGTGAGCACCATATATGTCCCTTGGCTATGGCTAAAAAATAAAGGAGAGAACAGTTGCAGCTATTCCTTAGCTAGCGGCAGCAATCACTGCATGCTGCATCGGCTGCTCAGCAGGCTCTGCAGCTCCCTGCTCAGTAGCTAGTACAATTACCTTAGATTATTTATGGTTATGGGGTTACATAAGGAGTAAATTTGGGGAAAATTTCCATTTTCATGGTACACCTGGAAGCGTCAGTCATTGCACAAACTCGGCCACCTTACCTCTGTTGATGCAGAAGCTGAAATACCACCCGTTCCAACCCTGCTTATAAACTACTTTCTTGGCTGTGCTTCTGTCGTCACCTCACATCTGGGTGTTCAGTGATCAGCTCCACTGAAAAAGAATGCCAGCCAGCAAGAGGGTACATCTGCACTAGTGTTTTAGTTTGGTTTAGAAATGGGCTT
This sequence comes from Aptenodytes forsteri, assembly GCF_000699145.1. NCBI lineage: Eukaryota > Metazoa > Chordata > Aves > Sphenisciformes > Spheniscidae > Aptenodytes > Aptenodytes forsteri. Next base: position 363,692 of record NW_008794159.1, on the reverse strand, counting down.
TTGAAGTGAACACCTCCAGTTGCCTGCACTTCTTACGCTTTGGTTCACAGCGGTCCTGGTGCTTATGAACTGGGTTCCTTTTGGATTAAATTAAACCAGGAGATGCACCTCATGTATCCAACTGCTAGTTCTTATTCAATCCATGGGAGACTAAAGTAAAGTTAGTCCCAAGTAAGCCACCCTGAAACATATACTCTGTGTGTGATTGCTGGGCCCTCAGCACCACTGTTTGTCATACAAAACTATTCCTATCATGCCATACTACTTGCTCAATACAAGGCGGGACTAGCAAGCTGTGTAGAGCAACTCACTCCCTGGAGTTCAGCTCAGGCCTTCGTGCATCTCTACTCCTGTGTGGAGGACTCCTTATTCAAATCCTACCTTGACGGAGATGGTGGTGGTGGTTGTTTCAGCAGCTCCTAAGTGCTCATACCTGGGGAGGGTGAGATCACCTTCTCAGACACCAGCAGGTGGGCAGCTGCTGGCCAGGGAAGAATGCCTCCTTTGTCCTACAGTAACCGTGGTCCTTTGGAGTTGGGTGATCCATATGAACTCCATGATTCATTTTCCTTCCTCACTGTTGCGAAGAAATGCCACCACCAGGACTCTGGATCTATTAAGGGCTAGAAGAGCAATTAAGTCTGCTTCATTTCACATGCTGTTAACTAAGAAGTGCTGAAGATGGTGCAGGATACAAATACTTTCTGAGTAGCAAAGTTTATTACTGCTACTATCTGAATGAAACAGAAGAAATTATTGTAGTTATACAGCTGATAAATGATCAACAACAAACACATTGTGTGGAGGCTGTGAAAGTTCAGAAGATGCCCCACAGCAGCTGAACAAAAGATTGGATTTGCAGCTTACTCCCACTATGTGGGCTGGGTAGTAAGCAGTGTATTTCATCCTTGCCAGGATGGCTGTGTGGGCTTCTTTTCTTTCATGCTGTACCAGAAAACTGTCTCTGTGGTAGCTGCACAATACCAGCGTTTTCAGTATTATATTACCATAACTGAAAATACTACTGAATTGCTAGGAAAGTGCCAAATTAAATGTTCCAAATAACCATGGTGCCATTTGTCTGACAGATAACGTTTGATTTTTCTGAAGAACCATACAGCATGCAGAATTAGGCAAGAGGAAATACACTGCATGGATATTAATTCTTTAATACTTGAAACTACTTAGCAATGAACATGTAGATCAAAGCTTTGCTTGAGAAGATTGAGCTTTCGAGACAGGAGATATCGGGAGCAGTCTGGAGCAATATGACAGGATCCTGTAGGATAAAAAAACACTGATTACATTTCTATTAGTTTTAAAATCTCCTTTGTGTTCAGTTTTGACATCTTCATGGCTCTTGTATTGCAGGTTAAATGTAACCTGTTAAGCACTCGATCTATTTTCCCAAATTGACAGGCACTAGCTTTCCGTTTTTAATAATATATATACTTGGAATTTTGGTAGCCATCATTTAAGGAGAAAGTGAAGATACTCATTGATTTCTGATTGTTACCTTAGATTATGAAAGAAAGAGGTGGGTTGCAATAACCATACCCAAAAGAGGTATTTCAGACAGGTCAGATTTTCATGACCTCAATTGCTATAACTCATAAAATGGAAAAAGGAGGGATAATCTTGTATTCCTTGTTGTGATGTGTATTTAATGGTCTGGTTCATATCTAAAGTCCAAGCCTACCATAAGTAGATTTGCTATTGATTTCATTGGAAACAGAAATAGTATTTTATAGCTCAAAATTATGTAAAGCCAAATCTGACCCTCCTGAAGTCAATGACAATTATACCAGAGACTTTGAAAGGGACAAAATTTGGCCTCAGGCTTCTCTAGATATATATGTAAGCTTTCTAAAATGACTTGGAGCACTACTTCAGTTCAATGACATGAAAAAGAAAATAAAACATTAAGGGTCATTTTCCTCTCTCAGTGGCTTGTTAGCATTTTATGTACTCAGCAATTTGTTAGTATCAAATCTTCCGAGATGGTGTGCTAGGTATATTACAATTTGGTGTTACTGAAAAGGATCAATTAAGTAAAATACTGATTCTTTCATTGCAAAACCATCATATTTCATTAGAATTAAAAGCGTTCCTCTTTGTGTAATTTTTAGTTATTGAAGAGCCTGAATTTCATCTCATGAAGCTGTAAGTCAGTTGAAGCAAATTAAAGTCCCTACAAATCCTATGTTAGTAAGAACAGAAACTGATCCAATTCTTTATATTTCCTTGATATATAATGCGTGTTTATTTCTATAATTAGCACAAGTATAAAAAAATAGCACAGATTAAGACAGTAAACAGTCCTGTTTACAGAGCTTTGATTTTGACTCACTGGGAGGGGAATGCTGAGCACTGGCTTAGTTAAACATACGAGCCAAGGAGTAAATTATCAGAACAGAAAAGTAGGTTTTAGGAGATGTTAATGCTACTTATGTTGATAAACCTCCATGTGATACAAGAAAGTATATAAATGGTTATTTTACCATTGCTATTTTTGCCTTTTGGTATTAACTGGCAAAGCTTCAGTTAAGGAAAAGGACACCAAAAGGTTAAATTCTTAGTGTTGTTTTTTTTTCTTTTTAAATAAAAAAAAGGTTTTTAGCTTCCTTCTCTTTTTTTCCCCCATTTTCATTTCCTTCCATCATTGCTAGTACCACTTACAAACACTTTTGGGTCTGCTTGATTTGTCTTTAATGGGTATAAGCGATATTGGGGCGGATTTCCAGCATGTATAAAAATCAATGTGGCTCCATTGACTTCAGTAGACATACATTGATTTTGACCGAACAAAGACCTGGTATTTTATTTTCACTGTCTTTTCTTCCAAAGAGGTGCCTGAACCTTGACTTTTTTTTCCCCAAGTCTTACAAAAATGCATTTAACACTGCTAGGTATCAAATGGCAGTTTCAAAACAGTGGGAGTAAATAACAATTAACAGAAAGTATAATATGCCATAACAGAAATGTAACTCTATCTTCCAAGGCTAATTAGCAGTTGAAAGTCAGGTTTTTTACATTTAATTTGGGTGTGAATAGAGCAAGTCTTTGTAATTGAAGGTTGTCAAAAGAGGAGATTTTTAACAGCTAGCTTTTAATTTATGACGTGAGTCATTTGTTAACTGGTTCATGGCTGTCACAATTTAGGGTGCACTTGAGTCTGTGGGCATCCAGCACGCTGCCCTGTGTTTTAGCTATGTACCTCTCCCCTGGTTGCTGGGCCAGGGGAGAGGCCATCGCACTGGAGGCTGTTGTCTCTGCAATGAAGCGCTGTGAGGTATGTAGAATATATGGCAGTATATAGCAATTTGGATGCTCAGCGCGCATCACAGCCCACTGGACATGCCTGAGGCATGTTGTGAAGCACCTTGGGGAAGGCTGAATGATTTTTCTACCCAAAATGTGCACCAGTGGTGCATTAATCCATGCCCTGCATTGGTTTATTGATACTGAAGTACAGAACACTTTTATGAAGAGGTGAAAGTGTAAAATTAAAAATGAAGGGGTTTATATGCGGCAGGCGAGATTGCACCTTGAGGCATAGTGTGTGTCAGAGCAGAAAGGGAGCCTTCTGGCTGGTAGTAGCAGGTGAATTGAATTTTTCACGGGTGTGATCTGTGCTCCTCTCTGCTTTCCCCTGACTTCTGTTGGGCTGAAGGTGAGAGGGAACAATTGATCCCATACCTTTAAAAATCACGTAGAAAGAGGTCTTTCCTGTATCAGAAATAGTGTGGCCAGCAGGAGTAGGGAAGTGATCGTGCCCCTGTACTCGGCACTGGTGAGGCCGCACCTCGAATACTGTGTTCAGTTTTGGGCCCCTCACTACAAGAAGGACGTCGAGGTGCTGGAGCGTGTCCAGAGAAGGGCAACGAGGCTGGTGAGGGGTCTGGAGAACAAGTCTGAGGAGGAGCGGCTGAGGAAACTGGGGTTGTTTAGCCTGGAGAAAAGGAGGCTGAGGGGAGACCTCATCGCTCTCTACAACTACCTGAAAGGAGGTTGTAGCGAGGTGGGTGTTGGTCTTTTCTCCGAAGTAACAAGTGATAGGACGAGAGGAAATGGCCTCAAGTTGCGGCAGGGGAGGTTTCAGGGAAGTGGTAGAGTCCCCATCCCTGGAGGTATTTAAAAGACGTGTAGATGAGGCGCTTAGGGACATGGTTTAGTGGGCATGGTGGTGTTGGTTTGACGGTTGGACTCGATGATCTTAGAGGTCTTTTCCAACCTCAATGATTCTATGATTCTAAATCTGCTAATTTTTCTGCCCTGTTTTGACCTTGAATTCAATGTACCGTGATACCTTTCAGTGTAATGGTAGCATGTTAGCAGCAGCACAGACACATCGAAAGCATTGAGAGGAAAACCTCAGATGATGCCATTAGCTGGAATTGACGAAGTGGTACTCAGTGGTGCCCTGGCTACGTTCTCTTGAATTTTAGACATGTTTACTCAGTTCTTGTTCGTATTTCTTTGTTAGTAGTGTGTTACATTTTGCATCCATTTAGTTGATGGCAAAGCAGCTGCCACTGATGATGATGTTTTGTCTCTGCATGTGAAGTTTTGTGCAGTCACTACTTCTGTTGGCACAGAGCTTTGGGATTTGACCTCTTAGATATGAATTAGAGCAAGCCTGGACATTCAAAATGCAACAAGCTTTGTCAGAAAATACTTTTGCATTGAAAGGAAAGCATTGTTTTACTAAAATGTAGCCATTTCATCTAACCTCTGTTTCTCAAGTCCAAGATAGAGTTTCTGGTCACAAGAAGAATAATGTCCCTCTCCAGGATACGTAATACCCTCTTGATTTACACACTCATCTGAGAAGCTGGAGCTATAGATTCAAGTCCCTGGTTGAATCAGACAAAGCAACAATTTGAGCTATTTTTTCCTAGATCCTAGGTGAGGTTTTGTTTAGGGGTTTGGGGTTTTTTAATGAAAATTTTAAGAGTAAATTCCTTACCCCAGTGTGGAACAGAAAAATATTCAAAATGTTGACAATTTTCTTAACAGAAAAAAAAATCCTGCCCTTAATACTGCATTGCAAGGAGTTCTTTCTTTGTTTAACTGATGCGTCCTTCATAAGGAAAACATGATGGGTTAGTTCAGACCTGTAGGACACTGTCTGCGATACATGCTGGTCTGGAACCCTATCTCTCTGGCAAGCCCTGGAAGGCGAGGAGAAAAGTCTCCAAACGCTCCCTGCTGTGACAAGGGAGCTTCTGTGTTAGCATACCAGTTTTTGGAGCTGCTACGTCCATGCTGTTGGAAAGATGGAGAAATGTGGGAACACGATGTAAGCTCCTCTCTGCAATGTCTCCACTCGTGGGGAGTGGAGTTTGCAGTTTTGGGGGAGAGGGTGGTTCTCATGGTGTCTGGAGGACAAGGACATGGATTCTTCCTGACCATTGTGGAGCACTTGCGTGGGAGGGGAAGGCACTTTGGGCTTCAGTAGGACTCTTACTACCTTCTGTTAGAGACAGAAGAAAGCCTTTGTTTTCTCCTCTTCCATCTTTCTCTCCACCCCCCACATAACAGTTGTGAAAAATCTTCCCTTACAAATACTCTTTAAATATGCATATGTATATTTAGGTATACACACACACATGTGAGTGTATGTGGGTATTTCTTGGATTGTCCCGGGGATGTGCAGGTGGTCAGCAGGTGGAGAGCACTAGCACATAGCAAATGACCTGATTAGTTTTCCCCTGTTAGTCCAAACAAACAATGCCAGCCCTGCTAGTTATTTCTGGAATGTGTTACAGCAGACCCATGTTCAACAGACTAGCTTTGTTGCTAAGGAATAGTGGCAACGACAAAAAAAAGCTGATATCTAAGCTTTTCAGAAACAATGTCTGGGGGGATTTCCCTCTAGACTTACAGTACATTAATCTTTCCATCCCTTATCAGAATTGCAGTGTATTCATGTTCAGGTATCACAGCTTGGCTGGGGGAACGTTTGTAAACACAGACAAATATGTCGTCTTTGAGCATTAGGGGTCTTTTCATTTCAGGAAAGCAATTTGGCCACTTCAAATAATTCTTTACCTCTTGTGAATTCAGCACACAGGAATGGCTCTGGCTTGGCAACCCCAGGTATGCAAAGCTTCTGTTTTGCCAAACAGCTTTTACTTAGGAAAGGGGGAGAGATGTTGTCTTTTCTAACGTGTGGTGAGCAGATCAGCACCTGGTCAACAAAGAAGGAAACCTAAGTAATACGGCAGCAGAATGGAGTTCTTCACATCTGCATCCGTCCATATGAGCAGAGAGACTCTGCAGCATCCTTTTAAAACTTGGCAGAGTTAATTCCAGTGGTGGATGTACAGGGAGGACATGAGTTTGCTGTTGTTGCTAGTGAATTGCAATATCCCTTTAGTTCCAGAAACAGGCAGGCTTTGGTGCCTAAAGCCCTCTCGCTGTAGCTGCTGTAGATTGCCTGTGATGGTCATTCTACATGAACCTGTTAACTGTAGTTTTCTTAGCTGCTGTTCAATAAATTGTCTGAGTTGGAGCTTGCAACAGCTTTCTTGACAGAACAACAAGTAAATAAACATACAAGTAAAGAAGAAAATTGTGAGGGAGGACAATAAATCTGTGTGTGTATCCAGTCAGTTGCAAACATCATCTCTAAACCAAGAATTGGCTTAAAGCATCTCCAAGAGTCAGGTACAACTTACACCCACAATAGAAGGGTGACAGGTACTGTGAACTGCAATTATCAGTATCCTTTTCTGTGTGTGCTCATGGGGAATGGTCAGAAAGCTGGATAACTGTGATACCAATAACTAGGGTCATTAATATCAATTATTACTCAACATTAGCTCCCCATTTTGCCTTCAGAGACGTGCTACAAAATTCATCTGCTTTCAATAAAGTATGAAATCATAGAAACTTTGGTCAAGAAACTGTTTCCTACTTCAAGTGATAAATTTCCTGTAGCTGAAACAACATTTTTTTTTGTACTACTCAAAACTGTACAATATACCAGAATATAGATCGTGTCATTTTTATTTTTCTTGAGTATTACTGTCAGAGTAAATCCATAAAGATTACTAAAAACTGGCTTCTTCTCTCAGCCCTTTCATTTGTAGGGAAACAAATGTGCCAGTCTCAGCAAACAGATGTCCACATCATAACAATCATCATCACAGTTGGCTGGAAACATTGTCTGTCTCATAAATGCATCTAAGGACTGAAGAGACTCTTGGTCTCTCTAGGTCAGACCTGAGAGAATAGCAAAGGGGAGTAGAGAGACCTGCTTTGTTACTTGCACATTATATTGTATGGGTTTTGAAATCCCAAGCTTTCCGTGCATGTCCTTTAGGAATATCACATTATTAAAACAGGCATATAAACAAAAAGATGTAGACAGTATTGCTGTGCAATGGTTACACCATACTCAGCCATGCTCGGGGAGGGGGATGCATTAAGGATTTAGTGCAAAGGGAGTGTGAGAAGGAATTCAGTTTTATCCCCAGCCTCGGCACAAGCTCTGGATCAATTTGAAGGAGTGAACTTATCAGAACAGAGGTTTGATCTGAGTGCTTTTGGGGTTTGCTTTTGCATTTTTTGGGAGCTTTGCGCAAATACTTTCACCGACTCCTGTAAACGTGTAAGTCAGACTCATTGGATATGCCTGGGATCTAGCTGTATATTTTTAAGATTCAAAGACTGCATGGAAGTGTAATTTCCTGAATCCTGGCTTTGCATCCTTTCTCTGGATGACAACATCTCTGAGAGCCAAGAGTAAATTTACAGACAAAATAAGGTGTTTAGACCAACACTTTAGTGAGGAACAACTTAAAATTTGCTGTGGGTGGTATAACTTACCAGCCACCAGCATATGCAAGACGTTAAGAGCAGGATGCTTTGGGGGTGTTTTTGTTGCAGATTTACTAAAGACGGAGATATCTGCCAGTCACCGTTGGTAAGTAGTATCTCGCCATAGAACAAGCGTGGAGAATTGCATTGCTGAAACACTGAAGTCCCACTTCACAGATTATGGTGTGTATGCAAAGAAAAAAGAGACTGTATCTCAAAGCGCTTTTCATGATCTCAAGTTGAATTTTTTGGGAGAGGAGTGGGTGATTTTAGACTACTACCTTGTAGGGTAAAGTCCTGTAATCCCAAACTGCCACAAACCACTGTCTCTAGTTTTTATCAGAGTTGATGGTGCCACAAGTGAAGTCTGCTGGGGCATTGGAATGGGGATGGATCTTTCCTCACAGTCCTAAAAATTGTCCCATAACATTAAACCAGAAGAGCAAGTCTGACCTGTATGGGGAATCTTGCCATATGCAAGGCTGTGGTGTGCTGTAAATGGTACGCGGGTCTTTTTTTGGTTCTTGTGCTATGACATGCCATGTGTGTAGGATGGTGGGGGTAGGGAGAAGTGTCAGGAAAATGTTTTGTCTTTCAAGAGGACTGCACTTTGCCTGCTTATATGGAAATGATAATGCTGAATTTTTTATATGGTTAATTTCTATAGCAACGAAAATAATCTCATAAATATAGGATTATTGCTTCAGGATCAAAGAGGGGGAGAACCTGGGCTGTGAAAGAGAAAGTTCTTTGTTTAAATATCTTAGCAGCAAAAGGAGTAACAAAACAACTCTTGAGATCTGAGCATATTTTCCTTTTACTTTTTGATCACCTGCAAAACCAAGCCTTAAATATTATGCAAATAAAAGCAAAAATGTCCAGCTTTCTTACTGTATTATCTTGTCAGTGTTGTTCATTACTACTGAGTGCTTGGCAGACGATGAAATAATTGAAATTGAGGCAATAAAGTATAATTAAAAGAAAACCCCTCTGTCTCTTAGCAGTGCCCTGGCATCAGTTGGCTGGAGGGTTAGAGCCTGAAAGAGAAAGCGATACTGTCTGCATTGTGAGAGAGACTGACGCATCCCAGACTGCTCTTAATGGGGACCCCAGTGGAAATATTTCTTCTCAGCAGGCTGGTTTTGGAGGGCAGCAAAAACATACGTGGGCTTGCTGAAGAATTCTAAATGGAGTCCACTGCAGTTTTCGCTAAGAGAAGATTGCTTCAAGCATCTCTGTCCTCCGCTTCTTTTCATCACATGTCATTTTGAAGCTGTTTTGTCTCCTGCATACCTATTTACATATCATAAAGTTAAGGAGGAAATGTAGGTTTGTAGAAAGGGCTTGCCAGCTGCCATTTTTCCTAAAAGAAAAGCTGCAATTTAACATTAACCTAGCAATTAAGCAAAAATTTATGCTAACATGCTGCTTTCTTGCATAAAAATCCCTCTCAGCAACTCTGAAAATTCTCTGTGAGAAAGGTAATAGAATAATTCCCAGCATCTTTGATTTGGAAAAGCCATTTTCTGGCATGATTGATATTTCCTTTGTGTTAGCTTGGGAGGCCATAGAAAGAGGAGTAATCTCTCTGATGGGTGTACTCCACGCTGGTGCCTGGGGTCCATGATACATTTGTCAGGCTTTAATTAAAGCACTGGAGTTGAATTTCCACAGTAATTAACTTTTGTTTGCAGTTATACCATGTCTCTCATTTTTGACACTCACACTTTCCTGTTAGAGATAGAAGCAGCAATTGGCACAAAAAATAAAGAATGTGTAAATGAGGAATAATTTAAGAAATGGCATTGTATTTGCCATGAATTCTGAAAGAAGACAAAACCACATTTTCTTTCAAAGTGGTTTTGTTGTTAGCTACCTAATATGTTTTCTCTCCTGCATAAACACATATCCCATTACCTTGGTTACCCTCCCTTATGCAATGTCCGGTAGTAAACAAGCAACTTCTGTTCAGTAGTCAGCACGTACCCTGCATCTGAGTTACAACAGGTCTTTCTCATTATGTCTTGTAGAAATGTTTTGTTATCTTTTGGCAAATGTTGACTTTTTAAGCATGAACAATATATGTGCTGGGGAGGCTATTCAAACATTATCCCTAGACTGAGACTTTAAGTTCAGTTATGGGTAGGATCTTTAAGAGTAAACGTCACAGGAGCCTACACCCTATTGTCAATGATGGGTTTGGATTGTAGAAATCTCTGTCTCATTGAACGTACAAATTGCTTTTATTAATAGGAGTTAGGTACTTGAGTCTGCTCTTTAGATACAGCTTTTTCAGGTATCTTTCCCTTCCACTTTTAATTCATGTAGTTTTCTACTTATGCTTCACATGTACTGTGAAGTACTATTATGTAGGAGCACAAGTAACAAAATCACAGGTCATTGTTGTTGTTCTTATTTGGCTTGGCCTTAACAGAACAGCCTTTCCATGAACAGAGGAACACAGACCTGGAATCCAATCCCCTTTTGTCTCAGCTGTTCTCTCAATCACCCTTTCGCAGACCCACTGAGCTCCATTTTAAAAATTAAGGTTTTTTATTCCACTACTGCAGTCTGAAATCCATGCTGCTTAGTGACTATCTTCTTACTTCCAATCCGAATGCATTCATAGCCAGCTCACACCATGTCCTCACCTGTGCCAACCAGCACGTTCCTGCACTCCTGGGTGAGATAGGTGAAAGCATCCTTGCAGGGCGTTACAGTTGAGTTAAAGACTCTGAGCAAAAATTAACTTCTCAGGTATCCGAATGTTGTCGTCTCACTCTCAGAATAATCTTAGTGCCTTCCAGAGAGGAGCTGGCTGCTTGCTAGCTTTTTTTTTCTCAGACCTGTTGGTGTAAATTGATCTTGGAGTTTGCTTTCTGTAATTTACAGCAGTATCTTGCTCCCCAAATACTCGAAATGTTATCCCTTGTTTCTAAACTACAGATCTGGACTTGCTACTATAGCTTTGAAACAGATGATGAGACGGTCCCTCTGAATGCAATACTACCAAGAAAGAAACAGCTAAGAATAGTATCACTTCTGAAATAAAGCACCAGAGATAATTAAGTAGAACAGTGTAGTAAATCAGTGTAGCACTTAAGGGCATGACAAAGACCATGAAAAGAAAGGTAATAAGTTGTATGGTGAGAAATGCTAATTGATCATTATTTGCAATTTCAAGCAGTGTCTCCAGATTTCATTTTAATATTTCTTGTGGACTGAAAAGCAAGTGCAGAACCGAACTGGTTGTGATAAAATAGAAGCATGGAAGCTAGAGAGAGACATGGCCTAATCAAGCACCAAATTCCTGTGACATTATTCTGTCTGGCAATATATTTCAAAGTGTTTTGCCTATCTATTTTAGAATGTGCCAGCTCTACTCACCCCACTTGTCTTGGAAAACTGTTCCATAACGGAATGTGTCTGGGTACTGTGAAATCCTTTATGATATTTTCCCTATATTTTGTCTTTCTTAATTTGTCTTGATTCTTCCTACTTCTACCATCTCTATACTTCATGTGTCTATACGGTATTTATCCACTGTCTATTAAAATTGTTCCTTGTAGATAATTTCACCAGCTCTTTGATCAGCTTTCTCTCTGAACTTACTTCAGTGCTAGCATCTATTTAGCAATACTGTGTCATGGACTGAGTAGCATATTTTACATGCAGTTGCTCTAGACATATTTTGGGGAGGAATCTCATCTGTATGTTCCACTTGGAAAAGAAACTTGCGTTTTAAGCTAAGGCACGAGTTGGAGACTCTGGAAGTCTTGATTTGATTTCTGTCCCTGCTCGAGTCCCCAGATCTGATTTTGGACTAACCAGTTAGGCTGGAATCTATTTCACTGTCTTTTTTCTCTAAAAAAGGCCTGTTCACTTGGGGCAAGGCACCTAGGCTTTCCATGTCATCAGTGAGTGGAGATGGGCACCTGCAGGTAGTGAGCCATCCTATTTTAAGATAGGGCTTCATCCCAACTTTGTTAAGACAAGATCAGTTATCACCCAGCATGCCTTGTCTTTTTTTGCATTGATTAAAAAGGAGCTTATGCAAATAGCTTACATGATATTCCTAGTTTTTATATGGCTAAAAAAAGGGGAGATGAGCCTTGCCTCAAGTCTGCTGTTAAGCTGGATAACAATTCCTCCAGACACCATAGAGTCTTGCAAAGCAAGAATTAATGTGCTTGTGTCCTACATTGGTAGAGAGGACTAGCCACTGATGAGGTCAAAACTCTACAAACTGTATTTGCAGTATTGCTTGAAAACTTGTGTGTGATGTGCTGTATCGTATACCATTACTGTTGATCTTTTTTGTTACTAGTTCATTTCCAGTGTTTCCTTATTCATCTGTAGAGCATTTTATGCCATAAATGTATAATGCATTTCTTCCAGGATCTGTCTGTTTTCCACACAGAGCTATTACTTCATATTTTACAGAGAAGTCTCTTACCTGGAGTAGGGTTTCTGGGCTATTAATTGTCCTTTGATGCTGTTTTGCAGACCAGCCTGAGTTCACTTTGCTCCTGACTGCCCCAAAAACGCAACTTTGAATGGGAAGCCCTGTAGCTGTCTTAGCTACACTTGATCCAGTAAGATCTGTCAAGAGGCTGGATTTATTCCCTGGAGCATAGCACCACACTGTGTGGCTTTCGCCTTCAGCCAGCTTGCATCTTCAGCAAAATATGCTTGCCCTTATCTGCAAAAGACTCTGTAGATGTAACGCAGATGTTTTAAAGTGTATTTGTCTTGCCTGGGATTGCAAGCTCTTGGCTCCTTGGGGAGATACTTCTTTGTACGTAGATGGTATCTAGGAGCAACAGTTTCTCTCGTTCCCAAATGTTTAAGCTGTTTGAAACCCTGCCCTGCACATGGTGAAACTGGGACTCCACATGCATTCAGGATGCTTTTATGGCATATATGCAAGGTGAGAGCATACTGTGGCATTGACTGGAATCATCCCATCATGTGCAGAGGCTTTGGAGGCACCTGCCAGACATCTACAGCAGCTGTAGTCTTTCTTCACTCTTGCTGTAGCCAAACTATTGTACAGACAAAAGACCTGCAGTTAGCTCAGCTACTTTGTATCCAGGGGCCTGTGCTTAATATCTCTGACAAAATGTGCATAAATTTTTAACAGAAAATCCCTTGGTTTAATACTGTCCTGAGATCTCAAGCTGTGGATGATTGTAGATATGTCTCTGGGTCAAGAAATAGAGCAAGGACGTAAGTTTTAAAGCTGTGTGTCAGTTTATTCTTTTCACCTAAATTATGTCAACAGGCCACAGAATCAGTCTGCACCTCTCAGTTTGTCCTGCTAGAGCTGTTCTGCTTCAAATGAATAATAGTTTAATGTTCATTAGCCAGAGAAACTGACCCCATCGCCTGGTGGACAGGGCACTCGCATTACATGTGGGAGACTCAGGTTCAAGCCCTTGTTGTAGTGATGTCTTAATTATTTATACAAAATGGAAAAATAGCTCTTGAAGGGCAGTGAAGGAAGTCTTATGTTAGAGTACTCAGCAGAGTGGTGGTTAGAGCACTTAGCTGGTTATCCACAACCTAGCTATCCCAGGTGTGTAACTTCACCACCAAACTACAGAGTGGAGCCTTATTTTTCTGAGAAAAAGGTTGAAAGGCTGTTTGCTCATCCAAGAAGATTTGGAAAATATCTGAAACCTTAAAAAAAAAATATTGGGGTGGGAAACATGTAACTCGTCTTACTGAACAATACTCCGTCGTACACACACCAGCTGAAAGTGTCAACATCATCTGTCACTCTTCAGTTTTGCATTTCTACAAATGACTAATCAGAGAATGGGGCAGCACTGCATCAACTCTGCTATCTCTGCAGTATCCTAGACCTGTAAGCTGAGGCAGTAAAAACCAAGCCAAAAAATTTTAACTTGTGTTTAGGCAACGATTCTCCAAAATACAGAATTAGTTGAAACTGGTATAAAAAATTACATTAACTTCTTGAATTTGCAGTTTGTAGCTAGTGCCATTCCAAAGTGTAAATACAAAGAACTTGTACATATTGTAAATTCACATATGCACATTGTCCTCCTACTGACATATTAATGCTATTTGTATGGTCAGCCTGCTTTAGGAGCAGTCAGTTGTCAGTAAAAGTGTCACAAACCCTAGGTAAGACAAATCTCAATATATGGGTCTCATTTGCATTCATAGCACAATGGGAAAGACTGTCAGAGTGATGAAGATGTAAGGGATGGAAGCTTGCAGAATGCAGCTACTGTGTGCTAGGTTACTTAGGCAGCCTGAAGATAAAGGTATGTCCTATTTCTTCCCAAATTCATGATGAGAAAGATTGTTCGGAGCTGCAATTGATTCATTGATAATGCAGAGGTGGTATATTTTCAGTGGAATGCAGAGAGAACTGGTTCATAGGGGTAAGTTATTAGGGAGCAGGAGCACAAGATTTTCTTTCCAAGTGAATAATAAAGCATTTGCATTGCCCTCAAAATGTCTAATATTGACCTTTACTAACAGCAGGACATCAGATTCAGTGGACCATTGCTTTTTGTGACTGTGCCTGGTTTATAGATCCAGTGGGTTATGGTCACTATGACAAATCCCACTGTTCTTTGGTGTGAGATGTTCTGTTTTCTCAAGAAAACAGTCTCCCTCCCAGCCCTAACAAACCACACTAGAATCGCTCTTTGTTTGCATGTTTCATGTTCATTTAGCATTTTGGTGAAAAGCAAGCAAGAGTTTTGTTCTGCTGTGTTACAGCATGCTCAGTTGTAGTCCTACCTGGTGGGAACAGATGTATCTACTTCTCCTTCTTCAGAAATGCCTTGCAGGGCTTTGAGACTTGAAATGGCCTATTATCTATCAAATAACAGATGTCTTCACAGATTAGCCTCTCTGAGTAAAAACACAATCACACCACACAAAAGATGATGATTAGCTAGTTGAATAACAATAGGGCAACTCCAATGCAGATGTACAGGAAACAAGGAAAGGATCAGACACTTATATTTCTATTTTTCCGAGTTCATTATATACATTCAATTTTACAATGGCATCTTAATGTTAAAGCTGCGATTATGCAGCTTTCTGTTTCAAAGCTTCTAACTTATGATTTTTTCAAATTAAAATAATGTATTAATATTTCCCCCAATTACATGCTAATAAAAGACTTAATTCAGTTTGCATACAATTAATGCATTTGTTGCAAAAGTATTCTATATGTTAAGTCCATTTTAGTTAATTTCTTTGAAGATTTTTCAGTTAAAGATTTGCATTCATATCTTTCAATATGAATGAAATTGAAGAACTCTGCAATGATAAATTCCCTAAATCATAATACATCTCTGAGTATATGGTCCAGCAAGAAAACAGACAGAAGTTTTGCTTGCATATTTTGGAGGGAAGTATATAAAGAATCAGACACATTTATCTACAGGACTTCCCCTACTTGATGGTTTGATTGCTTCCTTGAAAGGTTCAAATTCCTGATGTGATTTGGTGGGTCAGAGTCTTCTTGAGTGTGAACAGTATAGGTAAGGACTCTGTTGACCTTGAGTCTGGTAAAGGTTGCCTGATGCCTCACTCAGTAAAACCCCTTTGGTACCATTCAAAGTGAAATTTTCCAACCCAGAAAATTTCTTTTCTGATTTCAGGCTGTAATTTTTTCATTTCGGTAAAAATAGTTCAGTCTCTGAGGAAAAAAAAATATGGGGAGGGAGGGGAATCATATTTCATGAAGTTACAGTACCTTCTACTGTTTTGTGGGACTTCTGTATCACAGATCAGGAAATTGAAGTTTATCAGGGAAGGAGGATGCAGGACAAAAACCAGAGGGATTTCTCGAGTGGGAGTCAAGGTTAAAGACTTTTTGCATTTTAGTGGAAATCTGCCAGTTTAGACTGTGCTCTGTCTGAAAAATCCATATCCACGTATGTTTCTTTAAGTTTTGCAGCTCAGCTCTCCTAGGATTTTGTCAGTAGGGAGTTTGTGCAGACCATGGGTATGAAGGTTGTGACCATGGTCCAGGTGGTTGGCTCAGGTATTGAAATGATTAAGAAAGAAAGGACAGGGGTGGGATATGGTCCCCATGTAAGGGAAACGAGGAGGGGGACAAAGAGATGAATATGTGGAAATATGTGTGAGACACACACAGAGAGTAGGAGCAGAGAGGAACTGAGGAGGAATGGGTGGGACTTTTAAGAAGGGATAGAGAGAGCACACAGGAGAGAGAGATGGACAGGACTCTGGCAGAAGAGACCAGACTAGTAATAAGGCAAGGTCAAGTGTTAGATCAGGTGTCACAAGTCTGGGCTGAGGACCTAAAGGCTCCAGTTCTCTGGAGGATTGCATGGGTGTCAGTAGGGCTGTGTAATACAATTTCTGAGTTGGGGTCTTTTTTTCTCATTTTCCTTTTTTTTTTTTAAAACTGCGTAAGTTACACTTAAAAGCCTGTTAAGGGTGCAAAGCAGAGCTCTCTTAAATAAGGAGAGATTTCAGTCAACACTGCTCAGATGAATCAGTTTTTTTTTTTTCTTAGTGTAGTTCATTATCTCACCCCTTCCTCCCATAACTGTACATCATTCAGATCCAGCTTTGAAGCCAGTTATTAATTTCCTGGGGAGCACTTCTGTGGCTCTCATTATTGCAGCATCTGAGTACTTTACAAACATTAATGAATTTATCTTCACTATGTACCGATAAGGTGAAATGACATTATACACCAGGGAAAATGAGGCACAGAAGCATAATGTCAAGAAGGGACATTTAATTTAGATGCCCAGTATGAGATGTTTGTGCCCTGATTTTCCAGAAATAGCATTTGATCATCCTTTCTTTGTTCTGGAGTTGGCTTTTGCTGAGTCCATCACAGTTGGAATCATTCCATGCTTCCACAGATCAGAGCGCAGGTGTTTTGTGCTCTGCTCTAAGCAAACAAGGAAGATGCAATTAATGACCGCCTGCACAGAGTTTGTTTTTTGTGACTTCCTTGGCATTAGGCACTGAGGCAGAGAGTCCAGGTCCCCAGGGCAGCTTTTGGCTGCCCTAGGCACAACCATGGTGGTTCTCCAAGCCCTTACCTCATTCTCGTTGGACTATGCAATGCCGTCAGTGGCAAGGCAGAGATGCAGCAAACAGCAGGTTCCTTCTTGATGTGACCTTGACTCGCTGAATGTGTGCGGTCAGTCCCTGCTCTTATGCTGAGTGAGGCTGGATAGTAGACAAAAGACTGAAGTATGTGAGTTTATTATTTGGACTCTCACAGTGTGTTCAGACCGCAGCCAGTGCAGGCTTTTGCACTGCAGGGGTAGATGCACCAAAAGGGCTCTCACTGCTTCTTACTGATTCCCTTCTTGTGTAACTCTGCTGTGGCAATCTTAGCACACAGGAGCAGGGGGCTCCTGAGGCAAGAGAGAACCTGAGGTTTTATTTGAAAAGGATCCTTCGTTGCATCCCTGGGCTGCCTCATGGCTCAGTTGCGTGAGCTGATACGGGGATGAGGGGAGAACCACGTCATACGATAGACCCGTGGCTGGGCAACTCCTATCTTCCATCCTTGCAGGGCTGAACTCATGGCTCAGAAGTGAATTGCACCCAGAAGAGACAACACATTTCCCCAGACTTTTTACAGCCCACAGAAGCAAAGCCATGGTGTAATCAAGCAGGGCATAGAGAAGGCAGTCTCTGTTTCCCTGAAAGACTTTTCTTTAGTAGGAAAACAGAGGGACAGAAAGATAAAGAGATGGTTTTCAGATGCACAAATAGGAGTTGGGCTCCATTAGCTTTCAGTACGAGAGGGGAATCTCACTGAAGTTTGTACCCACAAAAATCTTGCTGTAATAATTATCCAGTGTCCCCCAGATCCTCTCCTGGGCTGTTCTGTACTTTACACAAGGCCATTCTTCCCCCTTTTTCCTTCATCAGTTCATTTTCATATTCAAAATCAAATTTAATCACATCATGCTATGACAATGGCACTGAAATTACTCTGGGTTTGCACTTGGCAGCTCAGAACATGGTTTAGCCCATCTTAGTAGCAATGTAGGAAAAGAATATCTGACGCACCTGAAGCTCTATCCTCATTGCATTTTAGCTGAGGTGAATCATTCAGGCCGATACTTATTTATTAAATCCACCTATCAAATGTGCAGTCTCAGGGGTTCTTATTCTTTTCCTGCCTATGCTGTTTCTTACCTCTGCTAGAAAAAAAAACCAAACCAGCCTTCTTAAAGCAGAGGCCTTCGCTTGCACTGCTTTACAAATACCGAGCCAGGTGCTGGGGTCTTTACTGAAGCAAAGCTCCCGTCGGGGTCAGTGGGTTTTGCCCAAGGAAGAACTTCACATTTCTGGGCAGTAAATGAGAGTTTTCACTAACATATTGGAATAAATTGTGCATCTGAGCATAGTCTTACTTGACAGCATGACATGTTTTCAGATGCTGCTGTTCGGGATTTCCCATATTCTTTCATATGCATTTCCTTCTTGCTTACCTGCACGTCTATACGTGCCAGTGTTTGAACCTTTTGAAGGAGGGAAGATGAGCTGTTTAGCCAATAGCAGTCTTGCTGGCTGCATAAAGCGAAAGGGAAGAAAATAAGACACGCGGTGATCAGCGTGCTAAATCCTCTCCAAAGCTACAGACCTGTCATGTAGAGCTAAGTCTCAGACAGTGCCAGGTTAACACTGGATGTGCCCCTATCTCTCCTTCTCTTGCCTTCAGTCCCCTTCTCCAAAGCCTGAAGTTGTTGACATCACGTTGACACAGAGCAGGGCATTATTATTCAGTTGCATAAAAAGTAAATTTATATTGAGTAAAACCAATAAGCCGCACTGCTCTGACATTTAATTTTCTTGGAAACTCTTCCTATTGAATCAGGCAGGACCACATACATTTTCAAATGAAAGGCAGTGTTTGCACTGCAATAACCTCGCATGGACAAGAATGAATAATTTAGAAATTACCAAAAGCCTATTTCCTGCCACCTCCCT
This sequence comes from Aptenodytes forsteri, assembly GCF_000699145.1. NCBI lineage: Eukaryota > Metazoa > Chordata > Aves > Sphenisciformes > Spheniscidae > Aptenodytes > Aptenodytes forsteri. Next base: position 344,882 of record NW_008794159.1, on the reverse strand, counting down.
CCAAACCTGAAATTTTATGGGGCTATATTTCTGTTTGATGACATGTAAAATTTTCATTTTATTCCCACCTGCTGTGTCAAAATAGTGTGCAAAATATTCTTCTATAAAAGGGGTTACTATTTATAACTGGGTCACTGGCTGGTAGTCCCCTATTCTTTCTGAGGCCACTTCTTCCTTTGACATCAAACCCTGGGGCTGAAAGTTGAGGATAAATAAATGGTGTCCCTTGAACTAGACACAGTCATAATAAACTCTCAGATGAAATGTCAGGTCTAAGCGAGTGTACTCTTCTACTTTCCGGTGTATGTTGATCAGCCCTCTAAAGCAGAGCAGTCATATTTCAGAGCTCACTTTATCTCCCTTCTCTTCTTACCATATTGAATGTCTGATTATAGGAGAGGTAGCAAATGGCTGTGTTAAAGGGAGGTTTAACCAGGGAGACGTAGGTCAAGGCAGCATCTTACTTTCCGTGGCATATGATTGTATACATCATTTATGCATCCATCCGTCCAAATCTGCCAAAGATGTCTCTATTTTTAGAGCATGAGTTGTTATAATTTCATACAAGAAGCTACTTCAGACAGACTTAGTTTTTGAAGTGATAGACACTATTCCAAGATGAATGTGTGCTCTAAAATAGCTGTGCAAAGAAAACTAGCAAACGGTTCAGTTGGAATTGCCGCAGACATAACACCCTGTCATGGGGGCAAAAGGATCTGGCAAGGCGCACGAGGAGGCCTTAAAAAAACCTAACCTTTCATGTTTGTTTACTGTACTGATATTTTTACTAAAATATCATTACAGATCACGTTGTTTTTGTTAGGAATTTATGCCCTGTTAAAAAACCCCAACAGTATGGGTTACTATTAAATGTATTAATGCACCATTGAGACTGAATGGTTAAGAATTCAAAAGGCGGTTATGCTTTGCTACCATGCTTTTTTCAACTATAATAAAATGTTTCTTTCAATCTTAGGTACTTGTATATGTCTATTATTACTTGTCACTGTGAAATTAGATCCTTATGCCATACTTACACATCATGATTAGAGTTGGTTCAAAACATTCCATCCAAAACTGACATGGAAATATTCTTAAACATATATTTTGATGGGATATTTAATATGATTTTCTTTTCACTGAAAAGAAAAAGGGGAAATGTCATGTATGTTTATTAATTTTTTTCCTTTTTTCTTTTTTTTTTCCTTTTGTTACTGGGAGAGGCGTGCTAGTATAAATAGGGAAATAAAGACAGACAAGCAGAAAACATAGCCATCATCTGCTATATACATACATAAACAAACATACATGTTCAATTCAAAGTTGCAATTGCAATAATGAATGCATTGCTTTTTATTTAAATTTTTTGGCACCTGTGGTGTTTATGTTCTCCTTAATTATGTGAACTTGTTTGATACAATAGGATGGGCCACAACCAAAATACACTGGTGGGGCACTGTGACCTGATTCAAAGCTCTTGTTCCTCACCCATCTTCAATTTTCAGAAAGGCTGGTTTTGTGGACTGGATTCAGCATCTGATGGAGTCAGAAGACCACTATGTTGGCGTCCTTCACTGGCAATTATTTCCTCTGTGCTTTACAGACGTAGATTAGCCAGGGAGCTGGGAGACAAAGCAGAACGTATGGCTCATGGGCTGGGCTCATCGGTACTTATCTTACATCAGGTCAGTTGAAATTCCTCTAGAGATGGGCCAAAACTTAGTCTATCTTGACCTTTTTCTTCTTGTATGTCCCCTGACCTTCTTAATCTTTATGGTCTCTTGAGGAAAGTTAGTAAAAGAGACCCTCTTTACAGTTAAAGTTTTCAAAGCCAAAACCCAGTTTGTGAGATTTTTGTCAAAACAATTACAGGCACTTTCCTTCCTTAGCTCGTATCTTTAGTTCACTGTAAATCAGCTAATGGTGATGCACAATATTGAGCCTCCTTTGTGGTGGTTTATTAAAGGTTATTTGTTTAGCTGGATAATAAAGGGAAGATGATCTTGCAGTTAAAATGTTATATTGAGGTGTTTCCATCTCTACTACAGGTTTTCTTTAAAGTCATCTAGGGCCAGTGTAACAGTGTTTTCAGTGCTACAGTACAGGTGTGTTTGACAGCAAGGCACTTGCTTGCATTTTGAATACTCAAGCATCTTCATGGAACTGGTATTTTGGCCTAGATTTCAGACATGCAGAGCATGCATACTCCTCTTTGTTTACAGTTGACGTTTTCCACTCTTGAACATTTGACCCAATCAACCAGCCTTACGAATACAGTACCATATTATAAGAGAGGGAAAATAGTACCTTCTCTTTGCACCCTTTTTTCTTCTCTACTTGAAATATTTACATTTAATCAAGCTGAATAATGTGAAAAGCCTGATTTCAGCTGCTTCGCAAAGGTACACCCTTTTCCGACTCTCCAGTGTTTATTACAGTGCAGGCAGAGCTATTTGCTTGCCTGTTCTTTACATTAAGTCCTTTTATTGTGTATCCTACACAATAGGAACAAGGGAACAGTTTAACACAGGGGCAGCAAAGTTAATCCTATAAACCTTGATATCCCTGTAGCTGGAGAAAGCACTGGGTGGGATTTCTTTGTACAGATGTTGGCATCCTCATTTTCAGTGTTATGAGCTGAATCAGTGGTGGACCTTCAACCCTCTGAAACTCAATGGAGAGAAACAGCCCTACATAAGAGATGGGTCTCCTCCTTCCAACAGAGGCATTTTAAACAGGTCACAGGCATCAAGCTTCAGAGAAGCCAAATCTACCTGCTATCTACAGAGGAAGTTTAGGTGAGTAAATCAAATGTCAGCATCCACATTGTGGACACGCTGAGGCAGGTGAGATGCCGTGAGAGATCCTCCGGGGAAAACACGCCATCACAAGAGTGATGTGGAAACGGAGCTTGTTTCTACGTCCATTCCCTGCTGTGATTGACAAGGAAGAACAAGCTGTATTTTCTTTATTTTCCCAGAAGTTACAGAGATATCTTAACTAGCGTAGTTCTGTGTGCCAAGAAAGTCTTTTAGCAGGAGAGCTTCCAATGGTTACAAAGTTGTTGTGGTTTAACCCGGCAGGCAGCTGAACACCACACAGCCATTTGCTCACTCCCCAC
>NW_008794159.1:303068-341521 GCF_000699145.1 Aptenodytes forsteri | reverse complement strand
GTCATATGGTATGGAATATCCCTTGGGCCAGTTTGGGTCAGCTGTCCGGGCTGTGCCCCCTCCCAGCTTCTCACTGGCAGGGCATGAGAAGCTGAAATGTCCTTGCCTGGTGTAAGCACTGCTTAGCAAAAACTAAAAGATCAGTGTGTTATCAACATTATTCCACACTAAATCCAAAACACAGCCCTATACCAGCTACTAGGAAGAAAATAAACTCTATCCCAGCCGAGACCAGGACAAAAGTTTTCCTGTCAAAGAGCAGACAATTTACACTGCTGAATGCTTCCTGGGCATAGTGCAGCATGTGAAATTTTCATCATGCTCTTGATACCATATTAAAAGATTTTCTTTGGTTTGGCTTCCATAAGACCCAGAAAGTAAATTTTGAAAAATTACACAACGTAGTCTTAAATCTATCATATTTCTTTTTTTTTTTTTTTAAAGTCTTTTCAAGGGGACAGTGAAAGGGTCTTTTCACTAAGGACTATTTCTGTACAAATTTCTTGACCCAGTTGTTTCACTTTTTTTTTATGTTGCCCTGTGAAAGGTGCTCCTCCCCCAAACTCAGAGAAGTTGGACTCTCTTTCTTCAAACAGTTAGCAAAAATAGCATGTTTCAAGCTGTGCAATAAAATTTCATCATCAATGATAAGTTTCAAATGGCCATTAGTAACTGAAAAGAAAGAACTATAATGGAAATATTTATGTAGCTAGACCTTAACACATTATTATTAGTTTTCCAGTTGAAGTAAATTTACAAAGCACATATCGCATATGTGAGATTTCCTGAAAGAGGTTTGAATGGCTCAGGTATGTATGTCTCATATTACTGTTAGATAATAGAGATTTTCATGTTATTCAAGTGGCAGAAGTCACTTCCTCCACCTGGAAAATGGCACCCTGGTACTGTGACTAAAAAAAAATTGCCTTTTTAAGCAGCAGAAGACAAATGGGCACCCAGAATACCTTCTATGGCAGTAGATTTGTTGTAAAGTAAGAGTATCTAATGACATTCTGTAGTGCCTTAAAATGACTAACGTCACGATCCAGTGCTGGGTTGTTGCAGAAAATAGACACTGACCTGTGGGACTGTCTTTCAGCTTTGATGTATAATAAGCTGATAACAGTAACCAGATGGTTAATTCATTTGGAACTAATTGGCAAAAGTGGAAAAGTATTTTTATGTGTGGTATAACTGCAACAAAATAATATCTAACTAATAAGCAGTGTAGCTTAAGTAATGGTGTAGGAGAAAAATGGAGCAAAGGAACTTCTATTACATAAATGCTACTGCATCCAAATTCAACCATATAAAAGTTTTAAAATGCATGCAAGAGTCTTCTCCTCTTCACCCCTAATGTGTATTGATGACCAAATTCTAATTATCCCTACAGCTGCTAAGTCAGTTTGATCCTTATGAAGATGTTAGCTTCTCAGAGCTCCACAGAAATTAATGATGAAAAGGAGAGGCTTCTTCTTATCTTCTTATTCTACAAGTGGACAGACAGACACACAGAGAGTCATGTCTGTGCACCCGTGGGAACAAGAAGCAACCAGAACAATTAATGTTTGGACCTCTCTTCCACTGGAGCTGCCTTCAAAAGTGTTTGCTAACGGTAGATAATTAGGAACAAAATGAAGAAATAAAGTCGCTTGCACTATAGATGGAGTGTGAAGGACATTCAATAGCCTAGCGCTTTATGGTTGTTCAATCTCCATCTCTGGGACTTCTTGGTTATAATCAGCCAGTAACCCTGCCTGTCACAGCTTTTCCAAAAAGGTCAGGGGGCTCAAGCTTGCTGGAGGGTAGGCACACATCAAAGCAGGGAGGTCTCACGTGAAATGACCTTTTATTTGTGCCCTGGTATTTTTCCTCCCAGTTTTCCCTACCCTTTCAATGCCTGCATTTGGCTGTTTCAGTGATTGTTCGTAAGATTACCACAGACGCCAAGGCATTAGACAGCCAAAGGCAACAGCAGTGTTACCTGGCCTTTTCAGGCTAAGTTCTTCCCCTGGCCATGGTCACCTGGACATGAGGTTCGTCAAGTCCATCGATTCTTATGACAGTGGACCCCAAGAGTGTAGGTCTTTCCTCCCTCTCTCTTTCATCGACACGCCCCAGGTTCGACATGTGAATAAAGGAAGATGATGAAGAACGAGGGAGTTAGCTGACAATGTCCTCCACTCACCATGCTAATGAGAGTAGCCTTCCTTTAAGTGATCATCTAGCCTAGGACTGTTCATGGACAGGCTGTCACGGTTGGGAGGAGGCCTGTGATGATGGAGTCTTTTGAACTTTTATGTTAGAGAGCAGAGATGGGGGACTGGGGTTTCAGAAGTTAATTATGAGCTGGGGAAACTGAGGAAGAGGGAGCAATTACTGTCAGTTTTCCTGTGTATTGACACTGCTTTGTGTGTTTTTCTTGATTTGTGTTTATCCCTGTGGTAATGGGAAGGTATGGATTCAAACACCAGTACAAGCATAACCACAACCAGGCTCAGGCCCAGTGGGGATTGTAGATGCTCTGCACCTGAATGCAAAGAGAAGAGAGGCTTTGGTTGTTGTTTTTTTTTTTTCCTGGATGGTATGAGATTCTCTGCTTATAAGTCCATGTTATGTAGGATGCAAGTCTTGTATATGCAGAAAAATGTGCTAGTATCTCTAGTTCAGCTCCTACCTGACTATTCCTTATGGACATATGACAGGTCTACACAATGCCAGCAAGACTGGTTCTGCTCAGCTGTGATATCCTGAGGGTAGATCCTACTCTTTGGAGACATTAGGAAAGCAATTTTGAGGATAATTGTGGAAGCAGATGTGAATTGCTCTTTCTTAGATCTGCAAAGAGGACTCCATTCCAAAGAGTGCTAAAAGATCTCAGTATAAAGGGGACATAGATATCAAAGATGCTGCACTCAGGATGTTACAAAGGAAGATGGTAATGATGGTTTGCATGTTTGAAGCAGTGGGAAATAAATGATAGCAGACAATGTGGCACATGTTGAACAAGAACACAGGATTCTTGCTTGGAGGAATCTTATTGCTGCAAGTTAATAATCTTTTTATGAGCATGCCCAGAAGCTTTTTGGGATATAAATTTTGCGAAGTGACAGCTGGATTGTGGAAGGCCATTGAATTAAGAAACAAATCACGCAAACTTGAAAACACAAAGTTGCGCTTGAGCCCTGTGTAGTCAAGAAGAGTACACCTGCTTCCTTTTATGAGGCACACTTGCATACCCTCTAAGTGACTAACCTGTGGGAAGCAGTGGGTGAGGACCTTGGTGATGGAATTTACGCTGGGTGAGTAGCTGCTGAGTTACAGCTCTCTGAGTTGTAAGTGAGGAGCCTCTGCTGTTGCTACCTTGTAAGGCATTCGTTGAACATCACAGGACAGTATGATGCTAAAAGGATCAAGGCTGAGTTTCCTTGATTGGGGATTCAGTGATGATTGGAGATGGAAGAACTTCTGGGTGTGTCTTCTTTTCCTCTTTCATTTTCTGTAGAACCAGGGATAATATAGCTGGAAACTGCCAGCGATGCAGCTTTTTCTTCTTTCCAGAATGATCCATAGAGGAGAGAAGGCAGTCAGAAATAACATTATAAAGTTTGGGTGCTTCATGGGATGGAAGTGGCATGTCTTTTGCCTGTTTCCTCTTTGCATTACCGTTTTTTCAGCTTCTTTATTTCAGTCTCCTGGTTTCTGTTTGACAGACTCACAAAGAGAAAGGGTTGTCTATTGACTGTTAGCTTTGCCTCAACGCTCATCTTCCGTTCTTCTCCACTTCTTCTTTAATTTAAGGCACGGTTGGGATTTTATTTTTCCCCATCAGACATAATGAATGGCTGGGAGCTGTCAGCTCTTTTGGACTCTCTTGACTTCTATTCATCATTATGTCTTCATTGTTCTCTTTAATTTAGCTGTGATGTTGAGGGGATCGCTTACTGTGAAAGACAATATTGCTCGCTGTCCATAGGGATTTCACACATTTCTTCATCATCCTGTGTAAGATAAACTATATGTGAAATACTGTGCACTAAAAAGGGCAAAATATGTAAGTCCATTTCAGACACCAAATGCTTCGCTGGTATTTTCAAACACAGGTATCTGAGGCTAGGCATATGACACCTTTTCTGGATACAAATTTCCACCAATTTAACTACTGAAGGTGGGTCTTTCTGGATTGAAATTGGTTTGAGTACAAACTTGCACTAGCTTTATTACTTTGTTTCAAAATATACTAGTAGGTACACCAATATGAATTACAATATAGAAAAAAACCAAAAGTCATAATTAGTCCGTTATTTCCTGGTTTTCAGAGGAGAGACAGTGGGTGTTCGGAGTAATTGGTATGCCCATTTACTTGGAGACCTAAATATGGATCTAGGAAATCAAGGTTAAGAATCTTTTTTTTAAAAAAACAAAAACAACTTAATCAAAGATCTGGTATATTTGTAACAGATAATTCCCTCAAATACTCAGAATGGCTTATCAAATATTAAAGCACAGTATGTTTTAAAATTAATATTTTGGAGACGTGTACTCCCGAGAAAACTCAGGGAAGTGTTAAAAAATAGAGTGAGGATAAAATGGGTACAAAATTGAGGTACTCAGATTAGATTTTTGATTATTAAATTTTAACACACATTTTCCAAATCTGTTTTTTTTTTTCCAAGACCATTTTTGTTTCTGTTCACTCTTCACGTTTTTTTCTTCTTGTAAGTGACAGTTGGTGTATTTAAAACAGGTGGCAATACTCTGGTTTTACATTAATCTGCCCAAGGTCAGGAACTGGCTGTGTGTCTGCATTTTCCATCTGCACGTGCACAACTCTGCTAATCTATTAGTGCCTAAAACTGTATGCTCAAATACTTAAGAAAACACGGGTCAGTGAACTGGACCTCTCTCAGCTACCAGCCGCTCAATATGTAACCTTTCTTGCTTGTGATAAATAAATGTATTTATCACAGAAGACCTGCAAAAGATTTTCATAAACTAAAGACTACGAAACCCAGGTACTTCCAGGAAAAGAACTTTTGGATTAGGGGTGCCTGCATGGCCATGAGATAGTACTGTGATGGCTGGACATGGGTTAATACTCAGAAAGGAGGTTTCCTCTGCAGCTTTTCAAAGGCCTGACCATGAATCTTTGCTTTCTCTCCTTAGAGATACAGAAGATTTTCCATGATTGAACTGTGATTGGAAGCTGCTGAAATTAGTATTAGTGTTGAAACTGTGGCAACTTCAGAAGCTGTTATATACAATATATAATAATAATATATACAATAGGTGTATGTTTGTTATATAATAATAATAATAATAATAATTCTGCCCTTCATTGCCATCTCTCAGAAATGTCATGGTGGTAAAATGGCAGATGAAATTCGGTGCTGATAATTGCAAAGTCACATACATAGGCAAAAACAGTCCTAGCTCTACATACCTGAGGATGGACTCCAGATGAGTTGTTGCCATTCAGGGGTTTGTAGCAGGCAGCTCTATAAAACAGTGGAGTAAAGCTCAGCAGCAGTTACAAAGGAAAAGAGAATCGTAGGCAGAATTGGGAACAAAGTACAGAGGAAACAGGAGCCATCACTGTCTAATACGAAAATCCAATACACACCCAAGTTTTGATGGCTGCATGTTATTTTGTTCCCTAATCCTCAAATCCGAACTGGAAGGGATACGTACAGCTTAAGGTATGATGATTATCAGACATAGGGTATATCTTCTGTATGGAAGAAAGAAAAAGATGAGAATTCCTCAGCTTGAAAAAGAGCTTCTAAATGAGCTAATGAAAGACTAAAATTGCGTATGACACAGAGGAGATAAGTAAGGAATAATTCTTGTCAAGTTAAAAAACATGGCAGCTGAGATACTGTATTCAGCTCAGGGTTGCTGGAAATAGAGCAAGCTATGCCAGGGTGTAAGGATTACTTTACACTCATGTTGTTTCACATGTTATTTCCCTACAGTCCTGCTAGCAGCTAATGTTAAAAGGGTAATGGGCTCGCTGGAGCTTTCACCTGGGTAGGTGCAGCAGTGGTTCCTCTGTTCTTATGTCAGGTCATGATTCAGGCACTTAATGGGATGATGGTTCATCTGCCTGAACTTTGTGCAGCATTGACAGAGGTTGCAAGCAGTCTCTGTCTTTGGAAAACCATAATTGGTGTGATTTGGCTTCTGAACGTATACAAATAAATCTCATAAAATGTCTCTTGCCTTACAATATCTGTAAAATAAATCCTTGCTTTGCATGCATTTCCTGTACACAAGAAATGAGGTCTTAGAAATTATGGAAAGTTTAATTGCAATATTTTCCACTCGTGTTTAAATTTAACCCTAAGTCACACCGAGGACTTTGAAGAAATTGAGAGGTTGTAAGCTCATGGCACCATTTAGTTTATACATCTTCACTGAGTTCTCTATGTATAATTTTATGGCCATATAGTCAAAAAGATAAATCTTCTAAGGGCAACAGAAGAACATAGTGAAAGTTTTCCAGTGCTTATCTTTGTTTCTCTCCCCATATACATACTAGTTCCTATTTCTTAGCACAGGGTAAATTACCCTAAGAGTCCTGTCTAAATAAATACATACACAAAAGCATACTGTTTATTTTAACTGCAATAACAGAATTTATAAGCAAATACCTTTATACATTATGGGTAGCATTAACATGGAGATGGAAGACAAATAAGGAAAAAATGTGGTTCACAGCCAAAAACTGTATCACATCACAGTTGCCAAGCACAGTTCAAATTATACAAAGTAAATAATGTGCATTTAGGTTTGCAATTTCAGATTCTCCCTTTTTTCCATTGTAATTTTATGACTTCAGATGGGTCAGTGCTTGTAAATCCTGTTTTGACAAAAACTTACAAGCAGAGCCCTTGGGGAAATGGAATCTACATTGTCAGTGGCTTATCTGGTTCTTGTCCTTTCCTGCATATATTTTTATTAATATCTTAATGGATGCTACATAGACTTTTTGTATATGTGTCTTTGAAAAGTGCTGTAATAGACTATATGATGTCTATTTATGCATAAAGACTGAGGGCTTTTTACTATGTCTGCTTTGTTGTTTGGTAAACCTTAAGGAGAAAGGGATGAACAGGAGTGCCTCAGCAAGTTTTCATGGTCAAACAGAGGCATGAGTCTAATTCTGATTTTGATTAAAAAGTAGTAAATTATTTCACAGATGATTGCTTTCATTTAGGAGAAAACACCTTGCAAATACTGACATTTCTGCAAGTTACTCAGATGCTTTTAAGGTCCAGTTTTAAATGGAAAGGAAAGCGTGGGAGAATCAAAAAACACTGTGTTTGTGTACATAAATTTCCATATCTAATAACTTAACAAAAGATGCTTGGGTTTTGTTACAGAACACAGGCAAGAAAAGTCATGGTCCTTTTGAGGCTTCCACGCTAAAGTCAAACATAGTTCTGTTTTCACAAACTCTTCAGCATTTACTCAGTTCAAAGGTGTTATTCATTGGTTTGACTTGCTTATCTTATGTCTTCAAGATTGCATTTTAAATAAGCTCTGAAAGATTTATATGGGGGCATGTTAAAATGACTCAGATATGTCCCCAGGAGTTCAGAAGATGAAATTATGTTGAACTGAAAACTAGAGGATACTACATGCTATTTAATATTGACAAGAAGCATTTTAGGAGGATGATCTGAGTGTCCTGTCTTTCAAAGTTGGTTATGAATCTTCAGCAAATGCTTTTTTATGGAACGAAGAGCTTAAATGCTGTGTTGTCTTTGGGTACTCAGTGAGACATTACTCACAGCAGTGCTTTGGGACTATATTTGCTTTTCACTTCTGATTTATGCATTTATTTTCCTCACAATGTGAATAATTAATATCAGCATGATTGGGATTTATTTTTTCGTAATATTTTTAAAACTGAGGTGAAAAATATCTGTGACAAGTATTTGAAAATACCATCTGAGGACACATAAAATGTTATTAATCACCTCCCAAGTGGGCAAAGGCGGGGAGATGGGGTGGTCAGGTATTTTTGCCACATCCCATTTTCAGACAGCAGTTACAAGAATTATGAGATTCCCTCCTACACCAAGATAGTTCAGTTTAGGAGAAATAGAAAGTTTCCAAGGACATAGAGAAGATTCTCCAGTTGCCGCAGCTCTAGCTGCGGCCCAGGTAGCTGTTGGGGTAGGTCAGGAGGTGATACGAGCTACAACAGCTGGCTAACGTGAAGTTGAAAATTGCCAGGACAAAGCTGCCCTCTGTGCTACCATTTCAGCACAGTTTGGGATCTCCCCGCTGCGGCACCACTGAAGTTCTGATTTGGAAAGGAGTGTGGATTTTCTCCTCACTGTACTTCTTGAGGGATGCGAAAAGGTGAGACTTGGGGAGGAGACTCCAGCCCTGTGTGCCCAGCACAGCTGCCTCGTGTTTGCTCTTCCAGTGAGGATCCTTTCTCCAAACTAAAAAGAATCTTGTGAGATCGATTTTAGCAAGTCATAGGCACAATGTGAAAGTAATTCTCAGTGTGTGTATTTTGTATACTCCTGAGAATTTTTCCCCTTTTTGGCCATAGCTCTACCCTTCACTGCCAAGCTGTTGGAGAGCATGGCTAACACAAGCAAAGCACAGTTAGGCAATTTCCCATTGCTAATCAATACAGTTTTCCTGTGAAGCTTCATCTTACTTTTTAATCAACAGGTATAACAATAGAACATATATTTTGTAATAAATAATTTTCTTCTCTTGATTTCTTTGACAGAATCATGAATAAACTGGCAGACCAGCAGGACCACATGATACCATGAAGAGAAGCTTACAGGTCCTCTATTGCCAACTGTTTAGTAAGTAAATATTAATATTTTTTTTTTCTGTAAGAAAGGAAATATTCAAATCCTTACATAAGATAGTAATATTTATGCAGGGCACAATTCAGGGAAGTACTTAGCCATGTGCCTTGCTTCAGGTACCTGGGGGAACCGTATGGTGTTAACTGAGGTATTTGGAGATGTATTAAAAAAACGAATTGAAGTATCAGTTGATTCTGCAGAGTCTTGCACAAGAGTAAAAGTGATTCACCGTGCCTTGCAACTGTGAATGCCCTCAGAAAAATGAGATGCAGAAACAGAGGAGGATGGTGGTTGGAAGAAATAATGCAACGGTTTTGTAGTCATGGTTTTTGTCTAGTTCTCAGTGGACAAAAGGGATACATACCATATGGCACATCTGGTGCTGGTCTTTCAATAAAAGATCTACGAGTGAGGGAAGGGAGCCCCAGATTCACCCAGCCCTAAATTCTGCATCACTTCCTGAGATGACTAGTTTCTTTTTTCTAAGTTTTGGCTTTCAGAAGAGTCACCCAGTATGAAAGTCCAGCAAAACAACTCAGGCGAAATTTAGACTGTGTAGATGGGTGCTGCCTCCCCTATTCACGGGAGTAAAGCAAGGTTTTAGGTGTAAAACCATATTGACACTGTTTGGGCATTTCTGTAGACTAACAATTTTCTGTGTCAACATCACAAGCAACAGCTTTTCTTCGAAATCTTAGAGTTTAAATAAAATAAGAATAGACACAATGTAAGTGTAATCACTCTGTCATATGTTTTACAAAGGAAATTGCTAATTTACAGTAAGAATCTAAAAAAGTTTTTTTTCATGTGGTCTCTTCAGCAGAATTTCTGACTTAAAGATAAGCATTATAGTACACAATTTTGTATGGATTTCTCTTATTCTAGTCCAAGCAAGACAGAAACCTGAAAATCATGCTTAGTATGCATGGAATGAACAATGCAAGGACTATTGCTTTTATTGGCATGTGTGAAAATGAAGTCTAACAAATATTTTATGGACTGTTACAGAAATCTGGTTAATAGCATATCTTTGCTTTACTCATTACCATCAGGTTATAAAGTGAGAGATTTCTTTTTACTTGCTAGATTGGCTGGTGTTCCTATTCTTATTTACAGCTTCTCCTGTGACATAGGAGAAATTCAGCTGTGTCTTCACGGCATCTGAGGGGGAACTCCAGAGGTGCACCCAAGACCGTTTTGCTCTAGTGAGCATAAAGCTAGGCCAGATGTGCCTAGGCGGCCTGCCCGGCATACCTTTGGCTCCCAGAGGTTGGGTGCTTGGCTGGAGTGCAAAGGGGGAGAGCTCCTCAGGGAGGACTATAACCAGAAACCCACTGACAGCAGTGTGGGGTCTGTGGTAGTTTTACAATAGCTAAGGACCCAGAATACTTTATGTCACATTTTGACATGTTTCTGCATGTTGAATAGTAACTTAATCCTAAAATGATCTCAGTTGCTGGAGCAACTTTAGGTTCATTGTAATGAAAATATGAAACTAAACTGTATGAATACATTTCTATCAACATGGTAGGGGAAAAAAGGAAGGTATAATCTACATCCAACCTATCACAGTACTGGGTCTTTCTGTAATTTTTTTTTTTTAATATCGTGCTTCCCTGTTTGGCAACATTCCCCTTTGTTATCTCTGCTGCTTTAAACTGTATTTTTCAGGGTAATATGTTGAAGATCTAGGCAGCAAATAGAGGAACACTGAAAATTAAGAGGGAAAGACTGAGCAAACTATATATATATACACACACACACATATATGGTATGAATAGGCAACGATATTGTGAACTCCATGAGGTAATTTGAAAAGATGGATTCTGACCATACTATTTCTACTGACAGATAAACAAACTGCTTTATTTCTGAGTGCAGCAAAGATGTGTACTAAATGTAGTTATCATTAACAAATGCAACAGCTATAGCTATATGAGAGATATTTTGGGCATCTGGATTGAGTTTTTTCACTGGCTGGTTGGTTGGCTGGTTTATAAGAAGCCTATGGCACGATCCACCAAGTTACTTAATTCCTATTAAATCAGTTTTCTTTTAGATGCCCTGTAGGTGTGTTACTTAAGTTTACTTTTTCCCTGGTTACACCATTTTTAGTATTCTAAAAACAATCTCCAGAGAGTGCATTCTGCAACCAAGGAAGAGGAAATTACTTTAATGTGTTTCCTGTAACTGTTCTTTATGCTATAAGAGGGGCCTGCAGCATGGTCTTACTTGTTTCATTTGCACAAAAGAGGGAAAATTGCTGCTACTATGCAGAGAAGGAAAAAAACCCCGAACCTTCAGAGAAAGTGTCAAACGAGGATGTTCTACTTTGGGCCGATTCACCAGTATCCTACACCTGCCTGCCTTCCTCATCTGCAGCTGCAACAAGTGGGTCCATGGTGCTGCCTCTCTGATGTGGCAGGATTTTCATCTTGTCTGCTGTGTTATGAGTGATTAATTGAGGCTTAGGGCTATAGAGAAGGGCCCTATGTATGTACTCTTGTGAGTCAAAAACTGGGATGGCTTGAACAAAATGTTGGTGGTTTTTGTAGAAACAGTGATCAGCTGGAGAGACAAAACTCTCTCTGTGCTTGTGTGAGCGTGCCTGTGGCTAAGGAAATGTAGGAAGAAGCAGTTTCATTCCCAAACTGATCTGTTGCTATGGGGCTTGTCACATCTTGGTTGAGTCCCAGCTGTGCCACTGGGCCAGTAGTGGCTACACCCTTCTGTGTATTTGTTTCCACCTCTGTTCATTTGTGCTGTGTTCAGCTGTGTCTGTGCAGTGTCTGAGACAGTGGGACCCTCGTACTCATGAGGACTGCTTGGCTTTGGGGCTAGAAGAAAAGACTTATGTAGACATTTGTCTGATTTACAGACTAGTGGGATTAATTAGCTGTATTTTTGAAAGTCAGGCCCATATCTAAATAAGGTTTTAAATGTAGCATATGTCTTTTTTTGCGAATTTTAGATAAGTTATGTAATCAGTCTATTGCCATCCATATTCTTCTGCTGTGCTATCCAAAATGAGCATATTCCATCCATTAATGCTGATCAAGAATAGTATGTGAAAATGGCACTAGCAGCAGCTGCTCTTTTGAATATGGTTGTAGCTGGCTTGAATCTGATCCCAGTTGCCAAGAGGTAGACTTTGTAAAAATTGCAGTGCTACGTTTGGCCCAGGACAGGGGCTCTGAGCAATGCTACTTTACCTCTAATCATTCATAATTTATGAATAAGTAATTAAACATGTGATGTAACTGTAAAGAAGCAGTGCTTTCAAACTGTTTCTTCAAAGATTCCATGTAATCTGAAATCTCTAAGACATTTAAAAAAAACATAAAATGATTAAAACAAAAAATTTGGAAGAGGTTTCTTAGTGAGAGCTCTTTGAAGTCACTAGCTAGATTGAGTTGATGAGGACCAATTAAAGCAAAACATGTGTCCACAATTTGCTGCCATTTGTTCTAGGCACATCTTTATGGATGAAGTTTGTTGCCTCTATAATGATGAAGATGCAAATGCCTTTCCCAGGAGGCTGAGCTATCTCCATTTTTTATAAAGACCTAATGTGATGATTTAAGCCCTACAGCATGAGCCACAATATGTCTGCACTTCTTCTAATAAAACATGCACATTATAATTTCCCATGCATGCACTTTTCACAAAGGGCTTCCAAGTTGCAAATAAACAGGAGAAAAATGTGGAGAAAGGTGAAGCCCTTGGCACGTGAGCTGTATACGAGACTTTCTTACTTCAGACATTTATTTTCCTGAAAAATGGAAGGACTATTTTCTGTTTACTGACAGCACCAGCATCTGTATGAGGACCTGTCATCATAGCATCTGGAAATAAACGCCAGTCTGAGTGTTTCCTCATGCCATTATCACTTACTGTGTTCCCAGGCATCACTCTTTCATCAGCAAGGCCTGGCACAATGCCCAGTAATATCAATAGAAAGATCCTCCGATGTACAGGCTTGCACTCTGTAGCAAACATGGCAGTGAGTGGCCGTGCCTTATAATACAGGCTGTCACAAATCTTGTATCCCCTTGCTGTGGATGCAGCTCGCCTTCCTCGGTTTTAACTGGCAGCCTTTCGGTTAAGTCTCTTGCGGTGAAGTTCACGCTGTAGAAAGAGTTAGCCCAAGCCAGTGCTCCATTCAGGTCTGAAGCAAGTCCAGGGGCTCATCCCTCTTTTCATAAATATTTGATAAGCATTGTGAAATTCCTGTTTTAGAGAAGACCCAATTCTCAGTGCCTTCTGAAAGGTGCTGAGCAGCATTATCTCCTAATGCCTATTGCCTCTAATAGGAACCAACACCCACCGACTCCTGTTTCTATCGCCAAATACCATCTGTGAATAATTACGTGGTATTAATAAGATGGTATGCCCTGATGGCTCGTTTATACAAGCCATATACATGGCTTGTTTTATAGCAAGTGGGGAGGCATGGTAACGGTAGAAAAAAGGTTACTGCCAGAAGCAGGAGAATAACCTGTTCTCTGCCCATAGTAGTAGATAAGGCATGAAGAAATGCATTCATAGAGCAGGTAGCTTGACGTTAGACATCAGGCAAAAATGCTTTAGCAGGTTAGGACATTGAAACGCTAGAACAGGCTAGTCAGGAGGACTTTAGTCTGCCACTGAGGCACCAAATGGAAAAAAACATCTCTCGGGAGACAGAGGTCATCTAGATGATTTCAAAAGCTCCCATCAAACCCTCTGATCCTGTGACCACTAGGTACTGTGTCCTTAGCGCAAATGAGCCTGCTTGCTTTGACAGAGGGCTCTCAGTTTTCACGAGCTATGTATAATTAATCCGTGCGATAGAAATGTACAGCTGACGTATGCTTAAAGGTACTGGGGATCACTTGATACAGATCAGCAGAGAGTCTCTTCCTATCATTCACGAGGACTCACAGAGAGAAAAGTAAACATTTTTGTTGTGCTCTGTTAGGCTGGTAGGTGTTAGCTTGAGCAAAGAGAGCAGCAGGGAGTGGTTATCCAGCAACGGATTCCGTCTGGTTTGCTTAAAAATTAGAAAGGTAAACAGCCTCTGGGTATGCAGTGTTTCATGTACAAAGCTTTTTGGGATACTTGCTGGGCTGGAGCATTTGTACTTGAGAGTCATGTGGCTTGGTAACAGACTGCCCATCGGGCAGCTCACAGCAAGCCGTCCATCAACACTTGCTTTTCCCAGAATTCAATTAAAGGTTGTTGCTTCAGTTTCTCAGTAAAAACTTTGCCTTCTTGAAAGAAGCTGCAACTTTCCATTTTGTGATCCCTTCCTGGAAAACAGACCTTTTTAAAGAGAGTTTTAAAAGCAAACTGATGCACCTTATAAAGAAACTAAATTGAATATGCATTTTCTTATCAGATGTAGGCTCCGGTGTCCTTGATGTGCCCTTTAGTGAGATTTCAGCTGCACACACACAAGAATATGTGTTCCTGCTCGCTGCCTGGATAAGCACAACTCTGTGAATCGGATGGCTCTTGTGATCCTAAACCTGAAATTGTTCCCATGAATAGTTTACAATATTTATTTTAAATTTGCTGGTTCCATGAACGTTCTTGCTCTTAAAGACATTACAGTTTGGTAGCATTCCACAGATTGCACAAACTCATTAAAGAGTTTGAGGTACATCTTTTGGGGAGGGGATGTTCTGCCTTGTTCTGCCAAGAGCAGATATAAATTTAGGACACAGCAACCCTCTCAAACAACTAACATATTGTGAAAACTTCTCCACTGTTCTTGCAAATTTGCTGAAACACAGAAAGATGTGGAATAGGCCTGGGGCTGTAGAATTTCAGGTCATGGTTTAAGTCCTTGACGCTGAATTTGGGATAAAAAGCCAACAGACAGTTACTTTATTATATTTGCTCTTTCTATTGGCAAGCAAGCAATTCGTGCCTTTGCACGTATCATTTGATAGTCTTATTATGTTCTTGGCATTAAGTACCTTCAATTTTATGCTTATACTGTATATTTTTCAAAATTAACGAGAACCTGGATAACTTCCCAGTGTTCATATTCATCAAGCATTCACACACCAGTTGTGGGACATTCTGGTAACAATGTCCATGACCGTTATGCTAGAAGACCAAGAGATATTAAATACATACGTATAAATATGGATGTGTACCCAAGTTGGAAAGTGCTGCAAGGATTTGGTTTTAAAATTCCTTTCTGTCTTGTTAAAACAATAATTTGATAGGTCAAAAATGAATCCACAATATTATTTCCATCTTACGTTGTGAATTATTTGTGTCTTGGACCTGAAGCAATCCCTATTGTACGACAATGTATCTGTCTAATCTTCTGTTTTAGATTCAGTATTGTTTGCCTCAAGCCTTTAGAGACAGGTTTTAGAGGGAGAGTGAATAGGCAGGAGTACAAATTTGACTTTTCTCTATTTTCCCTTTCAAAAGTCTATTCATCCATCTCTAATAGAAATGAAACTTCAGGAACAAAGACTTAGCAGCTTGTGCAATTTCATGTGTGTGTCTTTGAGACTCAGCGTCAAGTCAAGTGGAGGAAGAAATGTTCCTAATATGCAGACAGGAGCCTAAGCGACCATGAAATATTGATCCTATTGAGTTCGGTGGCAAAACTCCCATTGACTTTAGTAGGATTGGGATTTTATTCCCAGTCTTTATGTTCCCAGCTTGCTTTGATGTGTTGCATTATAAAACAAAAACATCCTGTCAAACATTTATTTCCTTCCCCAAAGCCTTCTTTTCTTGCTGGCTGTGCCTAAGAGACATTAGTATGTTTTTCACAATATTGCAATAAAGCCCTAATCCAGCAAAGGCAGTTAAATATGTAAATAGAGCTCTTCGCATCAGGCAGACTGCTCCTACAGCAATAGGATTCAAGCCATAGGCTTGAATCTCTGTTGGACTGCGTTCCAGTAATTGGACATAAGAAAATTTTTATGTCAGCACGCACGCTGGTGTCTAATGTCCATGAATTTTCCAATGCCTGTGACAGTGCTCCTGTGAGAAAGACAGAAAAATGGCTAACTGTTAGATACTTAATATACATTGTTATCTGATATTCCCCCACGTGCGAACTGCCATGCACATGGACGTGTACCATTGGTATCGGTAATACAGTGATATTTATACCGCTGTGTTAGGTGCTGGAACTTTCATATATTAAAAATGTCTTTCACTTTTTGCAAAGCCTTTGAACTCTTCTCCCTCCACCCACCCCTTGGCACTCTACATCCCATTATTTTTGAACAAGGAAGACCTAACTGTGGAGGTTATGCCAGCTTTGATCGCTCCTTTATGTGTCCATTGTAGCTTACTGCAGGCTGTGTAAATAATTTAGAAGAAATACTTCTAAAACCAAGCTCATTGCAGGCTGTGGAAACAGTTTGGAAGAAATACATATAAAACCAAGTGTCATCCAACTTGGCAGCATGTGATGGGCATTATCCCTGTTTCATCTCTAAATAGCAAATACATAGATGTCCTCTCCGGTTTTATAATAGATCTCCAAAGAACCTGAGCGTATGCCAAAATTTAAGCACATTCAACTCAATGAAAGACTTCAAAACTCCACCTTCAAAAAAACTTGCTGTGAAACATCAATCATCTAAGTTAGTCTTTGGAATAAAGCCATTGCTTTGCAAAGCAGTGCATCCGGCTGGTCTTTATTTTGAAGATAGGCATCTGCAAAACTTCCTTGACAAATCAAGGCTTATACATAATTGGTATGAATGTATTGTTTTGTAGTACATTATCGGTTTAAACTATGTATATCCTCTAATGCCTGAAACCTCAAGGGCAGGATGTGCTCCCAAGGTCTGGAAAAAGCTGACAGCCTCATTTCACATGATTTTTTTCCCCACATTATTCTTGGATGAAAGGAAGATGTTTGTTATGTGTACCACAAAAGATGTTTGAAAAGTGACCTTAGCAGCAACAATACTCTACCCCTGCTATAGTAACTTAAAACCACATCCCTTCAGCTAGAGAAAGCAAGGGAACCGCAACCCCAAGGCCATGTTTTCTTGGGATGGAGGAGCTGGGTCCCCATACTGGCTGGTGTGTCTGTTGGAATGTGTGCCACAAGTGCGCAGAAGAAACCCACCACTCCAGGTTTTGAAGGAATAGTGCTGTGTAGCCCTGCCAGCTTTCCCATCACTGAGCTTTTCTATACTGTGATGATGACATGGTTCTTCGAGCTACTCTTTTCACTCAAGACCAGGCTCCTGTCATATCCAGGGACAAGGGCAGGATTTTGGGGCCAGGTTTTCCAAATCAGCAAATGTATAACAACTCAGTTGGCCACTCAGTGAGTTTTCCTAAGTAGCTAAGCAGGTTAACCAGGTGTTCATCTGCTTTTCATCTTAATGGTAGCTAAGTATGAAACTTCTGCAGGTGCCTTTAAGAATTGCGCTAGGCATGTGTCTGTTTGCATATGGAGTGTCAAGATACTTTAGAAAATCTCATCCCTTTTCTCCTAATATAAAGGAGCAGACTTTGTTTCAAAACTATGTAATACAGTGCAGAACATAAGTCTTTTGCTTCAGAGTTGATGAATAATAATTGGTGCTTACTAAGACCGAGTTATAAAGAAAGGGAAAAAAAAAAAACAGAAGGGGGACTGAATCAAGTACACATTTACAGTTCCTAGTAGTGGTAACAAATGCTTCTTACTCAGTACTTTATAAAGTCACGGCATTGTGTAGACATTAATTAGTTGATTTAGGTTCCAGTGAAATTACACAATTAATTTAAGTCTCCAATTTAAAATGTTACAGCTGATGAGCTGATCTGTCTCATGTTCTAGGAGAAGCATTCTGTCCTTTCTATATGCTCCCACATGCATTTGGTCCACAAAGTCTGCTCTTGCATGTTCATGCTGCCACGCAGCTTGCCATGGTCAGAGTAGCTTTCACAAGACGATGCTTTCTAATTCTGCTATAACAGATTCCAGCTGCTGGGAGAAGAAGAAGGAAGAGAAACCTTTTTTGTATCCTGTCAGTGAAGGGATCATCAGGGAAGGAAGCAATGCAGGGTGGGGAGAGATGGCTGGATATTCCTCTTAATAAAGCAGATATATTAATTTCTTATTGCAGGTATAGTTGCAATCTGTAGGTGTATTTCATATACCCACTAAAACACTTGTGCTGATCAGATTTATTGGGTGCATATTCTTGATTCACTATACTGTTGTTCTTACTCTGTACTGCTGGTGCATATAGATCTCTTTCAAGCCACTGCCATCATTAGTAGAAGCACATGTCCAGTCCTGTGACACCTGTGACAGAATAAAGCATGCTCTGCATAGAAATCTGAAATATTACTTAGATGGAAATGTTCAGACCATACAACAGACTCTATCTCATTGTGGTCTTTAACCCATGGACCTTCCTTATTGCTGGAAAGGGAACAAGCAATTCCCTCTCATCCCTGAGGAATATTGGTCTTAAATAGCGTGATAACCAATGTCATCAGTAGTTATGAGTCATTGCAGGAGAACCTAAAAGAGTTTGAAAATATGTGCACTTATGCAAGACCTCACATCACATTTCACTGTGGCTTTCAGAGTGAACCATGGAGTATTAGTGACAGTACTTTTGTGTAAACTGCATGAAAACCAGCATGATTTCTGGCCAGATTGTAAGTCCATTTTGTAAATCCCGGAGCTTTGTAGCTGCTGGAATTCCCTTGCAGCCAGCCTGTGAGGGGCTCTCAGTACTTCAACATGAAGTTTCTAATTCTTTATGCATTTGAAAAAGGCACTGCTTCTTGAAGTTAGCATCCCATGGGAAGGAGAATGATGACTTTGCAGTATCATCTAAAGCATTAGATATTAGTGGCTCCTGTAGAAGCTACAAATTCATTATGGTATCACAGCTTCTCATTGCTGAGGGCATTAACAATTAACATACAGACACCACAATTAAGATGTCAAAGAGAAGAAAGTGAAGATAACAAACAATGAGAGTACCTGATAAATGGACAACAGTATGCTCGCAGGGCAAACCACTTGTATTTGTATATAGAGAGTTAATTCAGAGCCTTAAAGCACAGGGAGAGAAAGAAAATGGTTTCAAACCCTGTGATCTGTTGGCCTTGTCTTGGAGGTAGAATGGAGTAATTATCTCCCATTTTATGTCTTTCGCCTCAGTAGTGCTCGGGTTTGGCTGTGTTGTTTCCTTAGAGCAACTGGCCATTTCACCCAGTTTAAAGCTGTTTATTCTGCCATTTCAGGAAGGAAGAGCTGTTTTTTCTGATCGAGGCCCTATACGTGCCCGAGAGCCTCATGTCAAATCCGTGCCCCGGGACCTACTTCTTAACGCTGAGGTTGTGAAGCATAAAGTTAATCACATTACAGTCTGCTGCACAGAAGTGCCCTGACAGTTATTGAGGATGAAGCCTGCGCCAGAGAGAGGAAGAGCAATACGTGCTTAGGGAAGGAGGGTGCTCCGAGACTGATTCCCAGGAGCAGACAAGGAGGATACGCAGGAATGGAGTAGTTGCTACAGCTTAATAGGAATGGACACTAGCAGCTTTTTTTTCAAGCAGAGCTATCCCTTAGGAGAGACATCATCTACAAGAAAGAGTAACAGGACCCTGGGCCTCGGCTATGCATATTGCAGTGCATCTTTCCTGGCCCTTGGGAGATTTATGACTGGGACCATTAGTTGCAAAGTCACTGCAAAGTGTGTGTGTGACTGACAGGGAATTAGATATAAATCCTCTGGCCTCTGAGGTGGAGATGGCTGGACTGGAGACAGCGTAAGACAGAGAATGCTTAGTGTACATTGTCCAAGAAAGGGCTTCTATGGGAAAAAGGGAAGTCTTCTCTCCTTGTAGTTTACAGAGCCAGAGAAAACCTGGGGTGAGTGGTGTGCAGTGTACCTAGACTTGATTAGCTCTTGTTTCAGGAAAATCTGTTTCAGAAATCAAAGGAAATTCTAAGGAAAATGTCTTGATCTTAATTGTTATTGGGAGCATCTCTTTATCTTCCTGGCTATTGAGCTTCTCCTCTGGATTACAAGTTACCTGTCTTCATTGGTGTTTCCCAGTGTAGAAAATCCATCTTTCTTGTGGAAGGTGACGATGCCATTTGGTGAGTTCATGTGGTTATTCGAAGCCCTGAGAAGGCCACTGCTCCCTCCTGTGCGAGTGCCCTGCTCCTGGCCTCGTGAAATAGGCAGGGCAGCGAACGCAGCAGCAGGGAGAGCTGTGGGGATGCTGTAGCACCAAGCCCAAACCAGGATATCCAGTTAACTGTGCTTCACTGCTATCAGAGCAACATGCCTTTCCCACAGTGGTTTTCACTGGTGTATCAAAATTTTCAGCATTATTCCCCTGGTTTGCAGGCTCTGTTGCGACCCAGAGCTGCATGGCATGGTTCAGCGCAGGAACTTGTGCTTCTCTGGACTCTGGGCTGGCCATGCTCCAGAGGAGCCCCGTCACAGAAAGAACAGCTTGAGGGTTACATTCAATTAGCATAAATTGCCAAAGGCCCAAAATACGTTGTAGAGCCAGTGTGGATTGTTAAGCCTCAAAACGCTCTCCCTTTTTCTTGCTGCTTTTCCTTTGCTGACTCTGGAGGAGAAAAGGCTTAGAGCCCATTTTGTTATTCTCAGAGGAGGGATGTTCCTGATGCAGCTGCAAGAGTGAGGCCTAGTCCGTCTCCTAGTATCAGGGAGACCTTGGGCTGTTGTTCTTGTCGCTGCATTTCTCAGTATGTCCTGTCCTACACATCTTATCTTTTGAACTGTAAGCATTTTGGGCTAGGGGTTGACAGTATTTGCATGTGTTGTACAGTGCTGAGCGTACATTTGACTCTTAGTTAGTAATTTTAACAATTAATAGGAAATACCATATGGCTAAAAATATTGTAACTCTCAAAAGAATTATTGGGTCATTTATTTTTTGTGCATATGAGTGTGTGCCTCATTTAAGCCAATTATTTTTCTATTAACTGGCATTGGTTATGCCATCCTTCTGCTTTTATTTTTAGAAGTATTCAGATTATTACAGAAAGTGTGAAGAATGAATGAAAAAAGAAATCTGTCTCCCAGTACTTGTCTTTTAAAATTAAATTTGCTGCTTGAATAATCCTACATTTAATCCTCAAAGGGATGTGTCCCCTATAGGGAACATTCTCTGCACCCTCAGGTGCCTGCTGTCAAAATGTCAGAGGATGGGAGGTGAATCCAAATGAGTTCATGAATCCAAATACTCATTTGGAAATCAGGTGGTGTTTGATTATGACGTTACCAACACCTATGCTAACATATTTAATCATAAATGTGAGATTTATGGAGTAGAGACATATTACTCTCAAATTTTAATTTGCAAGTTGTAGTCTGCTTTTCAGACAACACAGCAAAGTTATGATAGAGTCCCTCTTATTCGCTGTCTCTTGACTTATGGGAGACTGGGAAATCTCAATCTGCAGTGTTTCAAGGTGAAATTTTTAAGTCTAGCAGAGGTGATGCTTTTCGGCATGGCACGGACAAGTGTAAAGCCTCTTCTGTGGATTGAAGGGATTCAAGCTTTATATCCATGGAGGAAAGGAGGTCACACATGGTCCTGCTGTATCTCCAAACTGCATATTGTGTGTCCCGCTTTTTGGACTGGAGGCATATTGTCACTGGCTGTGACAAGAGTTTCTGTTCCTGTTCAGTGACTATATTGATAGGAGTGGTATGCTGCCGAGCCCGTGATCTAGCGCAAAGGATGCATCGGTGTGTGTTTGTTCTGGGCAGCAGCATTCACAAGGGAATGAAACCCAGACCAAGCATTTGGCTCACCTCGGTACTTAAATCATCAATGTAGTATGTACAGTTGATTTTTAAAGTAATGCATGAGCTTATAGAGGTGTATTTCTCTAAAGTTTAACTGTGAGTAGAACGTGATGTTTATTGCTGTTAAGAAAGGACTGTCATGCAGTATGTCCATTTCACTGATAATTTTGGAAGAACTATTTCTTGTGTTTAAATATTAAGTAGAAATTATTGAAAAGCTTTGACTACTGCCTTCATGAGAACCAAAGTACAGATAAGTATATTTTTAAAGTGTGATCTGATATGCTGAGGGGGAACATGGGGGAGAGGTGTGCAGGAAGATGCAGGTTTGCATTAGTATTTTTTAAAAACAATCAAGACTTTCTTTTGTGAAGTAAAGTTGTTTTGTGGTGCCAGATGTATAAAGACATTGGTTGTTTCAACCTCAGCTGTCACTGGCAGATGAATAACAAGATAGTGAGAAGAATTGCAGACGGATCGGCAAGGCTGATTTTTACCAGTCAGAGAGCTTTGGAGATTACAGTACAGCATGAAGAATTTATCGAGGTGATTTATCCACAGTGCTTGTGAATACATTACATCCATACTCTGTCTCAACTAGTATAGAGCGGGTCTCCATATCTACAAATGTATTATTAATGTTACTTTGGAAAGCAATGTGTTTTTGCATAGTTTCAACATCCTTCGTGTTCATGGATTTTGAACATAACTCTAAAATTCACAGTAAATCTTCTGCTATTGAAACAAATAAATTTGGGGAATATATTAATAAAAAGACTTTTTAAAATGACATTTCATAACAATGCTCAGTCAGCCTTCCTGCTGCCAAGAGCCCCTGGCAACCAGAAGCAGAAACCTCTATAAAAGAGACTTCTGAAAAAACAAAGGGGGAAAATCGCCTATTCTGATTTTGCCTGTGGCGCTGTCTTCTTGTTTTGGAAGCTTCCATCATGAGGTGTGCTTTGTAGAAAAGACAGGTGGAGAAAAGCAAGCTAAAAAAAGGCAATGGAGGAGGTATTATTTCATGTTCTGTACTCTGCTTTTCCTCTGCATCCATCAGTTCTTGTGGTAAGAGGGAAGCCAAAAAACTTACTTGGTAGAGGGGGGGAACCAAGAGCTTATTTTTACAGTCAGAGATAACGACAATCGTGCTAAGAAAGACTCTTCAGCTTGTGTGGTTTTCTCAGTCATGAGATCAGTGAGGGTGAGTTCTCTCTACTTCGCAGTGTCAAGCAGTTCTTCAGCCGTCCACCTCCTGCTCACAAGAGCCGCTAGCTGACCATGCTGATGTTTATCTCCTGCCCAGCCTTGCCAGGTCCATGTATTTTGTTGCTCAGCATCTACAGCCAGGGATGAGTTACCAAAAGAAGTAGCTCCTTTACAGCCACCAAAGGAGGACCCACACCTAGAATATCTTATTGCAGCATTTCCAGGTGCTCCTTGTGAAGTGCAGAGGAAGGAGTCTGGCAGAGCTGCCCCTGCTGCAGCTGGCAAGCCCTTTGGAAACTACCACCGAAGGAGGAGAAGAGCGGAGTGGATGAGGGTAGCTCACCCAGCAAGGGTGGGGAAGATTGCTCGCCGATCAGTGCGGTTCCTGCACGTCAAAGCTGTAGTAAGAAAGAAAATGAAGTCGTTCTGTGAGGCTAGTCATCTGTGGCTGCTTTTTCATGCAAGAGAAAGCAAAACATATTTTCTGCAACGCATCTGTGCAAGAGTAGAAAACAATCATGAATTTGGCAGTGAGAAAATTTTCCCTCTATAAAGTTATTAGCTGCAATGGTTTCACTTTGACAGCCCTGAAATGCACAAGCCACTGAATTGAGAACTTCTCAGGTTTGGAAAATTCAGAACTGGTAGTTCTGGACCGAGTTATGGCAGAATGCTGTGGAAGCCTCTGGTAAATGAGCTTTAGAGATTTACATTCTCAGGTTTGCTTTTCTGAGTAAGCCAATATGTATTAGTGCAGCAGGCAGTATTTTTTATGCAGGAAAGGTAGGATGCCAAAAGTATTATACTTGTCATTATATAAGATCAAAAATGCATTAATTTATAATACATATTCCAATTTTAAGACCCCGTTAATTTCAGTGAATTGCAGGGTTTGGTTTGAAGGACAAGTGTGTTAATGAAGACATAAATCACCAGTCATAAGCACCTCTTTTGCCATTTTCATATATAAAATCTGTAGCTGCCTTAGAGGTTCACTGATATCATTCATAGTGCTTCTGGCCACTATTGAGGATATATTTTCATGACAGGTCTGGGGCTTTGTCGCTTATATTAAACTGTAAGAGTTATAGATTGGGAACTGTATGTATCCAGGGGGATACGGATACCTCATAGTCTACTGAATTTGCCAATATTTCAGTGTTTTAAAATATTAATTTATTTTTATTCCATTACTTAATCCATTTGTCCATTGTTCAGCGTAAGAGAGTTTCAACCTGTCTGCCATACATGCATTAAGCACATCTACTACCCTATGGTGCATTCATAAGTCACTGTAGATTGTCAAGATATTGCCTCTAGGGTAAGTTTGCATATGAACTGCATCAATCTTCTGGTTTCTTCCCCTTCTCTGACCCCATTTTCATTTGTAGAGGACCTTGGCACTGCTGGTTGTCATAGGAATGTGGTAGGATTATTCAACAGGAAAAGGGGAGATGCATAGCTTTGCCCATAACTCATTCAGGCTGCTACCTCCAGAAGATGCCCATCAGCATCAGCAAGGAGCACAACATGGAAACAGCCATCAGTGAATTTGCAGTTGCAGTAACGTTCTGGTGAGGGCAGTGGCATTCCAGTATTCTTATTTCCAGCCCAAAAGCCTCTACAGACCCCAGCAAGGACCAGGAACCTGTTGTTTAGGTGCTCTACAAACGTAAAGGTGATGGATATCTGTGAGTGAACTGTATACCCCGCTGTTCTGTGATCTCGTGGAGAAAATATAGTGCAGTGATACATTTGACAAAAATATTGCAGAACTTCTCAAGTAATTGGTGGGGAGACACTGAAGTTACCTAACTGTATCTCCTACAGCTTTTGCAGAGAGGCAGAGGCTAAACTGTGTTACAGATGGCTAGTCTTCACCCCAAAAGAGTGCTCCGTGGCACAGTTTGGAGATGATGTAAAGGAGAGACCTTGGAAACGTATGTCTGACTGCTATGCTTCTATAGTATTCCTGTCAGCAGCCTTCTAGCTATTTAGCTTTGAACTGAATTATATTTGTGATGGCTCCTCTCTACAGCCAATTTTTGTGATGGAGGGGATTAATGGGTCTCTTTTTTAAAGGAGCATTGCTTAGTTTTAAGTCGGTATGCTAAAAGCACCCTTAGGCTGTTTTTAATATATGTTGGGATTGCAATACTCTCAAACACTGCTGGCAGTGATGGAGCGAGCACCTGCAGTTTTCATTCCTTTAATTTTATCTCCTAGGATTTGAACAAGAATTAATCGGACTGTGAGGAGAATGCTGCAAAGTTTAGGTAGAGTTGTGGCTGCCTAAGCTGCTTTCCTCAAAAAACCAATGTCCTACCATTCCCCTGTGACTGTGTCTACGCTGGCAGTCACTAAATCAAATGCTTAGCATGAATGAGTGAATGAAGGTCCAGCTCAAGAGAAGATCCAGAATATCTGAGGAAGAAAAAAAATAATCCTGAACTTCTCTAAAATTATCGTTACAACTGAGATAGAAATCATTAACATGCTTTGGTAAAGAAGGAGGCTCAGCAAGTACAGGTCAGTCAACGAAGCAACAGTATGTATAATGGGATTGTGGAAGCATTGGAAGTGAAGATTAATTTTTAGTATTGTTTAGGAAATACTTCACACAAGTGAACGAGAATGCAAGAGCATGAAACATGCTGCATTTGCTCCATAACAAGAAGACAGATATCACCAAAGGAAAACCCTGGAATCTCTAGTGCTCTGAGTAACACTTCTAGGTTTCTTTCTGAACTTTCATTTTTCAGCGTATGAGCTGCTTGATACCAAATTGTTTCATTGCCATAAGGAACAAGTAAAAGTAGTTTATTCTTAATGCTTCTATAGGATCGAAAGATCATACTCTGCCTGTATTTCTAGTAGAGTAATTTCAGAGTCACACCACCCAAATTTCTTTAATTCACTGAATCAGATTCTCAGTGCACAGAAATAAGTGCATGATTAGCTTGGTTTAAGTCATTATCACTCCACTGAAATAACTTATGCTATTTTATATATACTATATATAGTAGGAATTTATTTTATGTATTATATTAGTAAAATATGGAGATGGTACAGACAAGTATGACAGATATAAATCAATTACTTATCTGAGCTGTGACTGGCTCCATTTAATATCCTTGCTGGGAGTGCTTCTTGCCCATGATGTTTGTAAAAGCTTGTAAGTAGTTAAGCAACTGATGTGCTGTGACTGGTGTTTTTTATACCAAACAATAATTTTCTAGTGTCCTGTTGTGGATGAATATATTGAGTAAGCCACAGTGTCCATGAACTCGTTGTTTTATTCATCTGTTATACATAATTATAAACTTAGGACATACCTGCAGTGCAAAAAAAAACCCCTGGATTAGTTGGTTAGATTCAGACAAGTGAAGACAAACAGTGAAGACAAAGCAGGTTTTAATTCAAGTTAGGACTTGGTCAGGTAAAGCTCATCTTTTAGGCACAGCTTTACTGCAGTTAATAAAATACTGATACTGTATTGCAAACCCATTGATTTAGTAGAACATTTATTTGCAAAACTTTAAGCTGGTAGATATCCATTAAAACATCTTCTTAAGGATGTTCCTCCTGTTTTCCACATTAGTGTAGTCTCACAGAAGCATATATGGAAGGTCTGTGCAAGTCCTTTTTCACATGCAGCTACTTGCATGAATATTCCAACTGAAATCCCTCAAGTATCTCTTAATTTAGTTTCTGGTCCTTGACAACTTCTTTCTTTTGCTAGTACAGGCATTTAGGCATTGTCAGAGCATAGCTGGTGCGATCAGCTCCAGATTGGTTGCTCTGATAATTTAATTTTGAGGAGAAAAAATTTAATTCACTAGATTATCTTTGGATTTACACTGGTGGTAAATGTGATCTGGTTTCCTCCACACCTGTTCCAACGAGAAAACTTACCTACTGAATTATTTTAATGTTTTCATATCCCTTCCTTGTTGCATTTGCTTTACATTTTGCCTATTTACGGTAGTCCTAGATAGTAAGCAGCTATCTAAGCTGGTTGCTTGTCATGTGAGAGACCGATAGCAGACACCTGGCAGGGGTAGGATGCTTCAGACGAAAATGATCCCCTGAAGTATACCAATTTTGCAGCTATAGGAGTGGTGCATAGCCCAAGGAGGAAAGTTGTATGGAGTGACAGATGGATGCCTCTGGTTGACTTCTCTGTAGGTGCAGGAGGAGCAGATGGCAGGAACGATAATGTCCAGCCATATGATTTTATATACCTTTGCCCCCTCAGCATGGCTGTGAATAGTAGTAAGACTGGGGTCTTGTGAGTTACTTTTCCATGGCACAATGTGCTTCTCTCAGCAGAGCAAAAAGAAAAAAAAAACAACAAAACACCTCGCTGTTGTGCATCGGACAGCAGACACAAACATCTCTGGTAATTCAGACACAGACACAGTTATGAACAATTACAAAAGAATAATGTTGTGCATTATTTCTTCTTCTGAGGCTCTCATGGTGTTTTGTGCAGATAAACGAACAGCTCGTACCTCATTAGTGAGATCCAGAAATGAATCGCCCTTAACTACTTCTGTGCTTGGTGTACTATAAACACTTGTTGTAGGTAGTGTAACCAGGTGCGTAATTAGTTTCTCTGCCTGTTTCGCAGGTGGGAAGCCAAATCTACGCAGGGAAGAAACTTGTAACTTACTTGAAGACCCTCAGCAAGTTGGTGGCAGAGCAGAGCTGGAGCGCCAGCTCCAGCCACCGCGCCAGCCACCAGAAGGCCACCTGGCTGTGGCAGTGCCATGCAGCCAGCCTATGCACAGAGTCCAGGTGTCCCGTAACTGGGGGCTCTTAGTGCACCTGAGCTGGAAGCATTAGGTTGGGGGTTTAGGTGTGGCTGGATGATTGGACTCACGTTGCAGAAACATCTGGAGGACAGTCTTTCCTGTGTAATTCCTGGTTGTTGTATGTTTTTGGTGAACATGGACCCAAATTTTGAAGTTTTGCCTCAAAACACATTTTTTTTCCTTGACCGGACTTAGTTCAGATGATGACTTGATCAAAGCAGGAGAGTGATGATTTGATCTGAGATTGCTTCCATTTCTCAGAGTGATGGCTGAGTAGTTCTTCCTTCTTGGATGAAGTAATGCCTGATCGTGAACAGACATTAATCTCTACTGAGAACATTTTGTAAAATGGAAAATGGAAAGAGAACGAATCCAGGCTTTTTTGCAGCTCTTGGCTTTCTTCTTCCATGGCAGAAAGAACTGAGTGTTTTATAGGAAGGGTCCCAGTTCTCCCTTTTTTGGCCCCAGCTAGCAAGAAGCTAAAAGGCTAGATAGAGCAAAGTGACTGTACAGTCAGGGTATAGTGACCAGGCTAGTTTCTGGTATGACAGACCCCATTGACTGCTGGGGAGCTATACAGTCTCCACATCAGCAGTCTTGCCCACAGAAATGGAATAATATAAGGAAACCTTAATTTCAGGAAGCTTCTTCCTCTCACCTATGAACAGACCCAACAACCTCTCTCACACCTTTACAAGAGCCACTGGAAATCAATATGTAGAGATAAATGGGGCTGTTTAAGGTGGATAGGGTGAAGTTACTACAGCCAGAAGACTGCCTCTCAGGTATAACATTGTCAAGGTTGTGCCCATCCTCAAGTGCCAGGGACAAGGGCACAAAAGTTGAGGAAATCTTTCTGTAGTTTATTATTTCTAGTGGTAATAATAATACTGTTGTGTTCAACCAGAAGGCCTCACTTTTCAAACCCCATACACACGTGTGCAATACCCTCCTGGATCCTAATGCATTCAAAATCAAAGGGACAAAGGGAAGACGAGCAAAAGTATTATTTTAGCTTTGGAAAACTGAATCGATGTAGGAATTGGCTTCCCCAAGATTGCAGGGAGATCTGGTAGATCCAAACTCCACCCTCAAAGCCCTGCCCAGTGCTTCAGTGCAGGATCTTCACTCCTTTTATCAACCAGTCTAGCTTACTGAACTAGGGGAAAAAAATGATCCTGTGTTAATTTCTCTTCTGGTCTTCAGGATTATAAAAAGAAAAACTAACTAAGCAGCAAAAAGTAAATGACTTGATTTTTATTTCACTCAGAACTGTATAGTAAGTGTAAGCCCTGCAGATAGGTGCTGTGTAAGTGATTAGCACTCCGCTCACATAGGGAGCTTATCTTCTGGGGAGGCAGAAGTCCCCTGCTGTTTCCACATAATCAGTATGGCTTTATGAGGGAGAAAAGCAACACATAGTTTCTATTCAGAAAGGGAGGCTTTGTACTTATCACCAAAGTGGATGAACTACAATGAAATGGTAGTGCCTGTTGAGCACATAGTAGGACACCATTGCTTGCCACAGGATAATGAAATAGGTGTATTTCTTTCCCTTTTTAGTGTACACTGAAACCTTTGCCCCTGCTCTTCACTTGTCATCTTTATTAGAAGCTGGCCAAGTATATAATAAATATAATATAGTATAATATATAATGTAATATAATTCCAGAGTACTCAACGGGTAGACTGAGCATACACTGAAATGCTTGTGCGCACCTCTTCCTTACTCGCTTCCCTTGGGAGAGATGAGATTGCACTGATTTATACATTTTCGTCCTATTAAGAATCACAGATTCAAATCATCTTTGTTTATATTGGGTGTTTTTGGCTATATTGGGTTTTCTTACTGTCTCATGTACTTTTTTTTGACAGAGTTTCCTTATCTTTCATGTATTTTTGTTCTTGTTGTGTGGATTCTCTTTGCCTCTCACATTTGATCAGCTCGCTGACCGTGGCCAGTGGCATTACCGTGCTGAGTAATGCCCAGCTAGGAGGGATATCTTGGCTTAAGCATGGCAGAGCAGGGCTGAGATGTCGTTCTGAATAACTGGCTCTACTGCCAACTTCGTCAGCAGATTTCCCATTTAACCTTGAAAGACTTCATCCATCTTTTGCCTCATTTCCCCATCCCTGCACCCCATCTTGCCTGTGTCCTGCACAGAGACTGTGGCCTGCAAACATAGCAGAGCTGGTGGCCGTAAGTGATGTGGTGGCTTAATGTCTTCTTGTGGGTTTTCTTTTTAAATTGAAGCCAACTCCCCTTCAGCAGCACTCACGGATGAAAAGGCCTTTAAGAGTTGGTGAGCTTTAGCAGGAGAGGAACCACTTACTCTGCATGAACCTGAGCGTGCCCCAGAGGCTTCTCAGAATGAGCACATTTGAAGAAAACAACAATTAACTTTTCTGAGAAAATAAAGATTTCAAGTCTGATCAGACCATCCTCTGTGAAACAGACTCAGACCTGCCCTGTTCCTCTGGTTCATATTGGTTTGCTAATAGCAGTTAAACAAGCATTCATGCTGGTCCTTTGGGATCACCCTTATAAACCAAACCCTAGACTTGGGTTTTTGTGCCGTATGTGCACAGAGTTACTGGCATGATTAAGACCTTGCATGTATGGAGAGAGAGCTAGAGAGAAACAGGGGTTTGTTTATCAGCTCAGGAGAGGTGTCCTGCTCTGGCTGTGGCTCCTGGGGACACGCTCAGCGCATCGGGAATACCTGAGTGTAAGATGTTTGACTGTACCTGGGATGAACACGTACTGTAACTGTGAGAGAAGGGATGCTGCTTCTAACCTTATGCTTACAAAGTATTAGGTGCCACATGACCAAGCACAGTCATACTCATTAATTTGATATTCTGCTATTAAAAGCTGTTTTTATAAAACTGCTTGTTAGCACAGAATCACAGACACTGGAAACAGGAAAAAAAAATATTAGGACATATAGTCTACTTTTACACTCTGCCAATTGTCTCCAGATGTTCCCACATCATATTTTCCAGCCCTGATACACTCCTCTCTTTAATCACACCTCTGAGTTTAAAAGTTACCAAGGAATAACAATTCAAGGTCTATTATTATCTCTCTGAATACCTCATGACTACGCAGGACATGAAACCTAAGTTATATAACACAGAGCTAGAATTACGTGGAAAAGCCCACAAGATTTCTCCCTATCTCCTATTTCTTCTTTTCTTCTCATCTGTGTACCTTTGGCTTTGGTATTGAGCTCCATTTATTTCACATTGACCCACATGTTCCACTCCTGGTGTGTTGTTCATGTGCAGATGTAAAATGCACTGGGCAGATACCCTAGTGCATTACAGAAACTGTCCAGGGAAAGTTAGAGGTTTCAGTAAATAGACTACGTCTTTGGGGACTTTTGATACTTCAGACAGTATCACTTGATATTGATTAAAAACCTGATTAGGGGTGAACCTCCCCTTTCGTTCCTTCTTTACACAAAGCTGGAGGTAGCTTGAAATGTATGCTTGAGGAACCTTTTGTAATAACAGATTAATATGTTGCTTCATATATATAATAATTACTACTATCTACTGCCAGTGAAAAAGCACATTACACTTCTTCCTGCTGATAAGATGATGAACATCTTAAAATGATATTTAATTTGTCAGCATTAGCATTCAGAGTGAACACAGCTTTGTAATGAGTCATAACATATCACTTCCAGAGCTGGAACTGCTGCTTATGCATTGTGCTGGTCAAATCTAGAAAAGTTTTTTGTTTGTTTTTATTTTTTTCTGTACTAGAAGCACTAGCAATTTTAAATCAAATCTCAGACAGGTATGAAGCTAAGTTGTAACTTTAAAAATGAGGCATTCCTATAGCTCTTTCCATCCTCTCATAGCCATATATTCAGTGGAATTTGATTATTTTCTTTCCTTGCGCTCTTAATTCTCAGACTGTAAAATCCCACTAACTGATTCACTGCTGCCTAACGTGCCATGTGTGTGTCTACCAAAATTACTATGGTGTCCCTTTACAGGCTAACGAAGAGCAGGGTCCCTGGCACCAGGTGCTAGCTCTACAGCGAGAAATAGGTAGTCTGTGTCCCCATCCATGTACCTTCACCTCCTGTCTTACTAGGTGTTTCAAGAAATTCATTTTGGAATTTGGCAAGGGAACGGGAGATCATACATGGACAGATTCCTCTGCACAGATAGCAAAACAATTAGTTCCAATTTAAGACAACAGTCATCCAAGCTGCTCTGCACGGAGCCAAATTGAAGTATACCCAAAACAGATTGCAGGATGTAAGCCTAAATTTGAAACCTCAATATTCTTAGAACTTTTTTATTTAATTATTATTTACTATTTGTTTATTTTGTAGCAGTTCTCCCCTCCTTCATCAAGCAGAGCATTTCCATTAAAATCAGCCAGTCAACTTGTGTAAACGTGGCAGAATCAAGCTTTCGATATTAGTAATAAAGAATAAATTTATGGGACATTTTTTCCACAACGTAATGCCAGCTTTTCTTTCCACCAGGAGAGACTGGCTGTTCCATGGCAACTGGAATAGAAATATGGTTTTTCAGTTGAAACATCCTAAAGAGACTCGTAACAATGAGGCCCACTCAAGACTGATGGGAGGGAATTGGTAATTTTGAATAAAGTGCTCCGACCATTTTAGTTGGGGCTATTTTCTGAAACAGTAGGGCAGCAAGTCTCTGAAAACCCAAATACAATCAGGCAAAGAATTAACTTCTCCTTTATAGCTGCTAAATTGAATTATCACTGGAGGGGGGGAAAAAAAAAAACCCAACAGTTTACCGAGACATTGATTCTCTCTTGTTGTCAAACCCCAGCTGTTCTGTGAAAAGGAATAGTGGGGTCAACACACCGCTCTTGTTCCACACCACGGAGGATCAATACCTGCAGTATAATTCAGGTACTTGGAATTACAAGGTCTTGGCAGCTATGCCTGCAGGTTAAATGGCAGTCAGTGCCAAGTTAGTAGATGTCTTTTTCCTGAAAGCCCCAGAATGTGTGGGTTTTGCTTCTTTTCTAACAAGAAGGGATCTTTGATTTCTGACGTTTTTAAATTGCGTGGTCTGCAGACTAGTGGGTCTATCAAAGATGGGTGTGTGGGGTTAACTCTGGCACCATTTACACCAAGGAATCACATTTCTTTGCTTCTCACATAGCCTGTAATTAATCCTATTTTATAATGTTAAGAGAAACAGATTCCGTGGATCATGATGGCAATTGGGAAAGGCCTCTCCTGTGACTGGGACCAATTTCACTTTCATGAGAAGGACAAGGCTGAGGTATCCAAAGCAGCAGCGTGCACTGGTGGGTGGATGGCAGCTCTGGAGTCAAATCACCAACGCTCCAGCAGATGTGCCGGAGAGCTTTCAGATGGATTGCCGCTGCTCCTGGGTTTCAAGTGCTGTCTCTAAATAATCACCCCCATCACCTGTCACTGTGGATTACATTATTTCTGTTCTTACATGGCCATACAGCAGGACGAACCATAAGGCTCCTTCTGTACCTATGCACATGCAGCCTACCTAACGCTCCTGCCAGGCTGCCGAATTACAGCCCTCATTGTGAGCTAAGCACAGGCTCTATGATAGATATTTTGCCCCTGAAGAAAAGCTAGTGAAAAAACTCAGGCATTGGCAGGAGACATGATCACCCTTGAAGAGCTGCTCTTCTGCTCAGCACTGCCCCTTCTCTGCAGGTCGATGCGCTGTTACCA
The DNA here is from genome assembly GCF_000699145.1 of Aptenodytes forsteri. Classification (NCBI taxonomy): domain Eukaryota; kingdom Metazoa; phylum Chordata; class Aves; order Sphenisciformes; family Spheniscidae; genus Aptenodytes; species Aptenodytes forsteri. The sequence goes on along the minus strand of NW_008794159.1, from coordinate 308,138 downwards.
TCAGCAAGGTGGAGGGCAAAAGCACAGGTTTGGTTCGTTAATGGAGCTGTTGTGGCATGCAGAGGCCAGGTGTAGACAGTTGGCTTCCCCGGCAGTGCTTCTCTGCCCTGCAGCCAGCCTTTGGTTCCTGGGTCTCGCTGAGCTCCTGCTAGGCATGGGAGCAGCCTGGGATGGGGGCTCCTGCTTTACTCCAGCACAGCTCACCACCGCTGCTCGGCAGGTTAGCAGTGACTCCCATCAGGGCGAGGAAGAGGATGGTACCCAAGACAGCAGGAGCTCAGTGGGACCGATCACCAATGTATTGCCAGGACCTGCTTGACTGGCCCTACCTGTGAAATAATGCAGGCAGCATGTCACATGAAACAGTGCAGGTGCATCTCTATACGTAAAAAATGGTGGTGTGGTGCTAATCAGCATAAAATAAAAGCAGCATGGTCTGCTGCCCCAAGAGACCCCTATGCTGGGGCAGTTGGAGCCCAGCTGTACACAGCCCAGCTCCGCACACTGACTCACAAGAGCACAGAAACTAATCTAGCGGGTATAGACTGTGGTATTTTGCATGCATCAGTTTGATTTCATCAGTTGAATATTTATGGGCGCTGCTGAACGGTCCAACTTATATAGCATTAAGGAGGGGGGAAAAACGTTGAGTTACATTAGTTTGTGAATGCTGAATGCTTTTCCCACCATTCAGTACATTCTGTGGCACTGGAAGTGTCTACAGACTGATCTTCTACATACTCCCTGGGAGTATGTTCATGTTGAAAGTTTCATATTATGGTAAATATTTCACCCTGCATTACAGGGAAGAACAAGTAGATTTCTTGCCTCGATCTCTTTATCCAGAACCTCTCAAAAACCTGATATCTACCTAATATCTGATGTGCACTTCCAAGAGGGTTTTCCCTGTCTTTGGAACAGTGCAGCAGCTCCAAAAATTTAGTTGTCTGTCATGACAGTACCTTCATCTGGAGGGACTTGGAGCACAAGTAGATATGGAAAGAAAAATTCCTGAACTTCAAAGAAAGATACATTGTTAATTATTACCAGTGATGGAAACTGAAAGAAAATCCCTGGCTCACCCTTGCAAATAATATTTATGCTCCTGCCTTCTGTTTTCATCGGAAAAAAATAGCATCCCTAGCAGCATCTAAAAATCACGCTCTGTAGTGGCAGAGAGGGAAGTGTGCCACCCAACGAATAACAAATACAACTGTCAGCAGTACCCAAAACCTACAATTTTTTACAGGTCTGTCATCTTAGAATTCACTAGACCAAACCATACTTAGCTGGTGAGACCAGATGAAGTAATAGATGAGCTACAGACTGTCCCTGCTGTGGACAGCTGGTGAAGTCATTTAACTTTTAGCTGGAGATTTATCTGCAGGCTTTCACTTAAACATCCCTGAATACAGAAGCACAGAAAAGGATTGTATCTATCTATCTAAAAATATATAGATATAATTCTTACATATTAGAGAGAATGAGAACTTACTTCTGAGTCAGGGAGTTTTCAAGCTTGTATTGTTCTAATGTTACCGTAAGTATTTCGGTATCACTAATAAAATATAGATTGCTCAATATATCAAGTTCACAAAAACTGAAGGACAGTATGAGCAATGTAACCTCAGATTTTCCATATGGATTAGGAACGAAGCTGTTTTAACAAATTGGAGACTTTTTCAGGAACAATATTTTTTTAAAAAGTTTGAAATTTCTGTAACCTCCCTGCAATTATGGGATAGACAACTAATTGATTGGAATTTTGAATTTTTACTTATACAGAAAATCCACCCTGATCCTTGTTTTTACTGAAACATTCAGTGTTGGAATTATTTTGGATTTCCTTTTGCTAGGAATGCCCAGGACAGGATTTTCAACTAAATATATGCAACAGAATGAGGAAACAATGTTTACAGGAGTGCCTTGAGTCTAAATGAAGGCATTAGCAATTGTTATTATAATAACAAAGAAAGGTGTATCCCCTCTTGGCAAATTCCTGTTGTTTGCTTATCTCATGTGCAGCGCTCTGGTGTTTTGTTTGAAGAACATTTATTGATTGTTCCTCATTAACTACCATGTTGTATTAAATGAAGAGAGTCAAGTCCTGTTTGATATACTGCCCTCAAACCCGTAAGCTTAGCACATCCATCCTGGTTGCATTTTTTCCCCACTGCTTCTATTCATTAGTTTTAATGGACACTTTGAAAACTGCATGATTAGAAGCTGATTGTGCTTAATTCATTTTTTTTTTAAATGAGGGAAGAGCTCTTATATTGTAGGAAAGTACCAGCTCATCCAATTTGGCACATCTAACATCTAAAGCTGGGTATGTCTAATCTGATACTATCTTCCTGAGAATGGCCAATATACTAGACAATGCAGAAGAGAGTATAGGAGGTTCCCTAGGGAACAACGGCTAGGTTAACTTCGCTTAATGACTGACTTTTGTCCTGAAATAAAAGAGTTTATTGTTCCATTTTAAGCTATTTAGATTAGCAGTGTGCAGTCTTTTTTTTTTCCTAGGTAGAGCTAAATTAGCTCTTGTTTGAGTCTTATTAAATTCCTCTTTCTAAAGGAATAACACAGACTATTTGTGGTCACCACCCTATTCCTCTCCCCTTCTGTTCAGGACCGTATACCAACTTAGTTTTATTTCTATAGCTTCTCAGTTTTCACATATCTTGCTATTCTAGATGTCTAGATATTGAATACCCAGATAGAATAAACAGGAATGTTCGATTTACCTTTTCTGATTATTAGTGTGCAGAACTGTCTCACAATCCCTTCTGTGCATGTCTTCTCTAAGCCTTAAGTCTTCATCTCTTCAATTTATCCTTGTAAAAACCTTAACGACTTTGATTATTTTTAACATCATTCACATTTTGCTTCTGCCAGAAAACACAAGGTATTGATAATTTTGGGGCTCGACACAATACTCTTTATCTGATCATATCTATTCCTGATTCATACATCTATACTTCCGCTTCAGCAAATTTAGCAGAATATTGGCTACATAATTAAAAAGGAGAACAGGACTGGTTGTAATGTTACTTGATAATTGTATAAACGAATCATAAGCCCGAGAAGTGACATTTTAACAATCATCAGCTAATTGAACTGAAACTTATAAATAATTGGGGAGGTATGACCTCTGCTTGAAGAATGTAGTCCTGCTCCTTCAGCGTAACCATAATTCTGCTGCTTGAGTCATCAATTCCTATGCTGCCTGTTGTTCTCTGGATAGCGATGTTGTACACATGCATCATGCAGCACTGACACAAACACAGTTTATTAAGCCACTTTCATCTCTGGTGAAAGTAAATGCTACTGCTGATGCCTGCTGCAAAGTCATCTATATCAGCTGAAAAAGTTCTGCTATTGTTGTCATATTATAGGCCATAATCCTTCAGAGCTCTGGAAAGAGAAAACAGTGCCAGCTACTGGTTGAATTGAAAAATGGGCTGTTTTGGGGGTGCCTAATATGCATTTTGGCCTTTTTTTTTATTTCATCCTCAGCACAAAGTCTATTCCACAGCAATAAATTTTAACTATATATTTCTATCTCCTTGGCATCAGTGGGACTAAAGCACAAATTTATATCAAAACACTGCCTGAATAGGAGTCAGGTGTGGGTAGATGCCCTCCATCCCATCTCATGCCATGTCAATTCTTCCTTCCTGATATGTTAAACAGATACACCTTGTGGAATGATTGTCCTCTCTAAACCAGCTGCAAACTAATTGCATATTGCTCTCCACTGTCAGGTCATTTCTTTCTTACTTCATTTCTAGTGGGAAGTGCGAAAGGGCCAGGTGGTGCCTGACAGAGGACAGGGTTGTGAGATTTTGTCCAAACAATATCCCAGAACATCCATTTCTGAGCAGGCAATTTCTGTATATATGACTTTATCAGGCATTTCAGTGAGCAAATTCAACACCTGCTGCATTTACCCTTACCCACAAAAATTGTCCTTTGGGGGCTCAGCTTCGACTTCCAAGAAACTTTCTAGCCTTAAAAATTGCGGGGAAAGCTCAAGAATGTGACCTCAGTGTAACGGGACACCCCACTGCGGGCAAGCCTTTTAGATGATTGATCTTCTGCTCTGTTTTGGAATGTTTTGAAGCACGCCCAGTTTGCACACTGACCCTACTTGTAATCTCATAGCCAGCCCATGCAGATGGCAGATGATTTCCAACAGACACGTACACGTGTGGATTTTGCTGGCTGGATTTTAGAGGAAGGTTTACTGGCTCACTGCGCTCACCAAATAGCCTCTTTTTCTCACCTGAACAAGATCTCGCCTCTGGGAGACACAACTATTTCCAGCTTCCATCCCTCTTTGAATTCCCAAGTCACCAGAGGCTGTGAGACAGCTCATTTCACAAAAGCAGGATCAGCTCAGGAGCAGTATCTCACACCAGATGCTGTGGTGCGCTGTGGCTCGGTGCTCTCGGCTTGTGCTGGGTTGGACCCAAATGTCTCCAGCAGCCACCAAGGTGCACCTGGGAGCCGGAGCCCTGAGCCAAGAGACCTGAGCTGGGATCCACTGCTCATCACGGATTAAGATCCAGCTATCAAGGGTCTCTTGAGCCAGTCTGCTTCATGGTACCTTTAGGAAGCCAGTGAGAAACGTGGTTCTTACATGCACAGGGTAATGTGTGCTGATCCAGCCTCCTTTTACTGCTCCACAGCTCTTTTTAAGGTGTAAGTCAGTCACTGGGGGGTGAATGTACAACTGAGACAACTCAAAAACTGACTACACTGTCTGTATAATAGGCTTTGTCTCTGCCTAAATTTGCAAATAGCCTAAAACATTGGTGTCATGGTTTAACCTCAGTTGGCAACTGAGCACCACACAGCCGCTCGCTCACTCCCCCCCGCCCCAGTGGGATGGGGGAGAGAATTGGAAGAGTAGAAGTGAGAAAACTCGTGGGTTGAGATAAAAACAGTTTAATAATTGAAATATAATAATAATAATTAAAATGTAATGAAAAGGAAAACAACAAGAGAGAGAGAGGGGAACAAAACCCAGGAAAAACAAGTGATGCAACCGCTCACCACCTGCCA
>NW_008794159.1:252753-302931 GCF_000699145.1 Aptenodytes forsteri | reverse complement strand
CTTAGCAACAACTAAAACATCAGTGCGTTACCAACATTGTTCTCATGCTCAATCCAAAACACAGCACTGTACCAGCTACTAGGAAGAAAATTAACTCTATCCCAGCTGAAACCAGGACAATTGGCTTTGAGCAATATGAACCAAAAAACCCCCAAACAGTTCTTCATAGCAAAACTACAACAAGTTTTTGTTTGTTATTTGTGGTGACTGTTGTCAGTTTTGATTGTGTCAACAACTTGGAGCTCTTCCGAATATCAGTCTCTGCTTCACCAATTGTTAACAGCTGCCAAATGTATGTTCTTCATGTAGACCATGCCGTATCATCAGCTAAAATGGCAATATTGGCTCCAAATAATGACCCATTTAGCACTGTGTCCTCGTCAGGCCCATACCAAAATATTCTGAAGCTTATTGATACATCATGGGTTTTTTATGTGGGTGAAGGTAGCTCTACTGTAGATCTTGGGGTTAGTATCAGAGCACCGGAGCAAGCTTCAAAGCTTTTGTCCCTGAGTATTTTCACCTCTGCCCAAGACAATTTATCCTATGGTCATGTACAAACAGTAGCACACTGATGGATAAACAGTATTGCTGCTGTGTCCTGTTTGGGAGCTGTAATTATTACTCAACAAATTATTGGATACCCTGGTGGGATGATATTTAATGTTACCTCAGGTGCACAGGAACTGATTAATTGTATGCCCCTGTAAGCAGGCATTACATTTCAATAGGGTTTTATCATTTTGTCTCCCCTCCATTGGGTACTTGGAGGGCTTTCTCATTGTTTAACTATCCCATGCCACGATCATTTGCATCTAAGGCGGAGGGAGGAGATCTAGCCCTTCAAAGTCTGTCTGGGACCATGACTTGGCTTCTGTGAGAGTTTGCACCACATCAATTAATGCAGATGATGATGGTTAGTTCTTAAGCTGATGTGACTGAAGGTTTTCCTCCCCATCTAACCCATACATCAGATTAGTGAAGCCATTTAAAATGACTCTCGGTCACAAAAGAGAACAGTAATTGGGGCACTTTAGCCTCCAAATCCAAATGAGTATGTCTGAGATGGAGCTCGCCCCTCATATGGCATTCGGGATCTTGCTGATCAAGATGGGTTAATGGAAAGATGAGTTTAGACTGCTTGTGAGTTAATCCACAGCAAAAATCTAAATTAGCTGTCTGGGTACTGAGAGCATTAGGATATTTTATAAACCTTTAAACTGCTCATGCAGTTCATGTATTACTCTGCATTTTAAATCAGTCTTATGCAAATCAGCCCCACGGGAGGAAAAAGGGTTAGTTAGATCCTGATTTCTAACCTGCAGTTTTGCTTAAATTGTGTTTTTCCATCACTGATTTACAGTCCTGGAGTATAATTCTATAAGCAGAACCTGAGTTGGACTAAAACAAGGTGGTTGTTACAGCCAGTGGGGAGTACTGTAGTTCAGATCTGCCTCCATTTATGCTGCAGTAAAGGAAGAACTATTTTTGTTCTTTCATTTTGCTTTATTCAGTGGACTTCATCCCGCAGAGGAAGTAGATCTACAGATAAAAGAGATAGTTTGGAACTCCCTGAAAATGTTTCTGTTAAAGCATAAACACGTTCATACTTTCAAAGTGTTTTCTAGCATTTGGCTGCCTAATGCTGATTTCTAGTGGTTTTCATGCAAGTGGCTTTGTCCCTCGTTATGAATGTCTTGATGGTTTCTCAAGTCTAATTTCTCTCTCCGCTAACCAGCATTGTTACCCAGATCGATTACCTTAAGGTCCATGATCAGACGTGTGCCTGCGTGTGTGTGTGTGCTGACTTCTCCTCTCAGTGTATCTCAGCCACACATACGTGGAAAAATTAATCTGATGAGCAAGTCCTCTTTCTTCTTTTCCCTTGTGCTCCTTAAAGACCTTAATTAATCTCAGTGGAGAAAAAATAATAATCAACACTTTAAACAATGAGTTTTTGCTTAAGACCCAGGGGGGATATTTTTTAAGCAGCTCATGGTGGTTTAGTCATGTGCAACTCATTTGAACTCAGTGAGAGCTGCATGCCTGAAACCATGCAAAGCAGTTTGAAATTTGTACATACAGCAATGTATAAACATTAAGTATCAATGCTGTCTGCTTTCAGGTAGTTTTTCATCCCACATCTTGTACGTTGAGGAGGCACCAATTCTGCTGAGTTGTTTAGATGGGAACATGTCAGAAATTACAGTGTTTTACTGCTGGCACCTTCCCAGACAGAACACAAAGCTGATTGTTTCTGTGAAAATTTTCACATCTGACTCAGTATCTTTTCCTTTGTCTGTTAACTTACCTATAAGGTCTTCTAACTGTAAACAGGTAGCATCATCAGTTTCTTGATTTCTTGGGTGCCTAAAGCGTAAGTGGCTGCCCTTAATGTGGCCTCAAAGTACTGTATTTAATTCGTGTCCTGTTACTCTGCCCAAGAGTGCTCTGGATTTCAGCGACTGGCTCTCATTTAGGCCATCAGTCTCAGCTAGGTCAGCATTTTAATTCAGATTAGGAAGATACTTTTGAAGTGAATCTCCTGCCTGTCCCCACTTACTGTGCTTTGGTTCACATCAGGGAGCTTTTTCAGTGTGCACCAATATGATTCCCGTGGATGAAACTAGGCTGGAGTCTGCACCCTGGAGACTGCACACTGACATATCCCAGCTGCTGATGGATGCTAGAGCTAATCAGAAGTAGCCCCCTGAAACACATACAGTGTAGACATTGGGTCCTCAGCACCTCGTGCTCCACTCTAGAGCTCCCCACCTCTTGCACCACACTATTTGCTAATGTGGATGTTGGTGCTTGCTTCTAGAGTCCTCTAGTGCTCTGAGTTGGATTGGGTTGTGCATGATCTCCACTCTTAGTCAGCATTTCCGGGTGAGATAGGTGACTCCAAACCAGTCACGGTCTCAAGCTTCATGGCCACACCAAACCCATTATCATTCCATAGCAAAAACACTGCTGCTGTAAGATTTACTACATATATATGCACAAGGTGAAATGAAGATCAGAATTTTTCCTTCGGAACTGGGTTGGCAAGAGACTTAATGAATGAATGTGCAGCTCTTACTGACACTGGATACCTAATTCAAAAGTCATCCTGCCTGTGTTAAAATCATAATTACCAGCAAGTGAGAAAAACTTACCTATTTAGCTCATGTTACTTTTATTTTAATTTGCTTATTTCTCAGTTTTCATGCGCTATCAGATTTCGAGTCCCCTGTTGTCAGGTGTAATTACTTCAGAAGACTTGGTCAGAAGAACCAAAGCACAAAATTTTCAAAATCCCTCTTGATACAGTTCTTCAAATCCTTTTGCCTGTGATAGGAAATGCAGTTAGGCTAACTTGGTAAATGCTTGAAATAATTGAATAAAATCCTACTTTGAGCGTCGAATACAGAGGTTCAAAGCAAATGGTTTCAAATTCCAAGGTTAAAATAGAAATGCTACATAATGGATCTTGAAGGAGCAGGAAAAAAAATCCCTTTCATTGTGGTGAAATGCTGAGTTCTTTCAACTTCCTGTGCAGCAATTCTGATTTTTTCATCATTCTATGTTTTGAACCACAATTTAGATTTAATACTATGCCAAATGAGATAATTTATCTTTGTCTGACTGCATATTTCTACTTAATCTACTTAACAGATTTCTACTAGATCTGTCAACCATAAACATGACTCTACCCTTATACAGATTTGTTTCATTGCTTGTGGCTGTGTGATTACCTCTCCCGTCTTTGCTTCTGTAAGCTTTCTTTCATACATAATGGCTTACAGCTCAGTCGTGGCTTCTCCAAAAAAATTTTTTGTATGCATCTGATTATGCTGTTGGGAATATAGCATCCCTTCTTAATCAGCAAATGCACATCGAGTATACAGCAAAACTGCTACCCTAAAATACTTTCCACTGATACTGCGTTTAAGTACCTTACAACACAGAGTGTCCAGTTTGCAGTTATTTTTTGTGATATAAATAAACAAGCATAGTATTTTGCATATTCTCAAGTTGTGTAAATATACGTGAAATGGATCGCTCAGGCAGGTCCTGTTTTCCCCAGCCTTGCTCCCACTCAGCATGTGTTTAACATTGCACCTCTGGAAGTGGTTCCAGCTGGTCTTAATCTTATTCCATGTCTCTCATGAGTACTTCAAACTATTTATGCTAGTATCTACACTAGTAAATTAAGCGTGCCTGAGAACAATCCTGAGAGCTGATGCCAACTGGCACAAAGCAGTGGGTTGCTGAGGTTTACTGACATCTCTAGGCTGGGAAACTCTCCCAGTCTGCAGAAGGGGGTGGCTGGGTCCCCACTGTGCTCGGCAGCAGTTTGGTAGCTCCGCTGGAGCAGCGCCAGTCCTGTGCCTGGGAACCCTTTTGCTTTTGGATAATGTGGACAACTGCAATCCAGGACCTGGGGATCTTCCTCAGTCTTACTTAATTAACTAGTATAGGCATAGCTTTATTCAATGTTTGTGTGCTGTTTTCCAAGGAACTTAATACGTGCAAGTCCCTAAGTCAGATTTACAATTTAAGATTCATGTTTCTCTGAGTTGGTAAGATTTCACAGTGTTTCTGAAAGAAACATTTAAAATTTTTCATGCTGCCTAGTTGCCATGCAAGTGAAAAAGTGCTAACAGTGTAAAGGGGATAGAAGTGAGATGAGATTTTGCATGGCTGTTCTGTGGAGCACTCTAATACTGAGCAAAATCAGAAACATTAGACTTGGAGATCAGCATCAGTGCTGTGTGGTAGAAAATGGTTACGGAATTACTCCTTTTAGTTGACTTACAGTGCCAAGTTTCTGTGGAAATGCACTACGCTAGGACCCAGCGTGAAAGAAAAATTTCTGGCTTTGTACCAGAATCAAGAAATAAAGAGAAATGGACATACAACAAACCTCACTGGTTTCTGTTATGGAGTTCTGTTTACTGTTTTCTATTGCAGTGTTATGATCAACTTTTATGTTGAATTAGTGTATAGTAAGAGAGCTCAATGTAACAATTTTTGTCTCTTGGATGGGGGGTTTGCACTGAAGTAACGAAGAAAGTAAAAGTCTTCCTTTCACTCAGTCTGCTTGAGGAGTGGTTTTAGTTGCCAAATCATTCTTTTCAGTAGGGAAAAGAAAAAAAAGTCTTTAAACATAAATCAGACTATATGGCAAATAGTTCTCCCTTCCAAATCAATTATTTTAACACAATGCATTTTTTAGAAATAGTTTCCATTGATTAAACAGTATGTAGCGAGCCAGAAAGTTCTGACTCATTTTTTTGCAATGATGTATTGTAATAAGGCTTATTCCTGTTTGAAGTTAATATACGTCAACTGAGATTTATTTAATTTAGGCAAAAGTATTGCAACAACAGCAATGGATCATATTCTGTTGTGTTGCATTTTTGGTCCACTGAAAAAGATGGTAACAGGAGCTGGTGGTGTTTTTTGCCAAATAAAGAAAAAAAAAAGCCCATCAGTTACTGACTGGCTCATCTCTTTTGGATGCTATCACCTGTGTTCATCATCTTTCCATAACGAAAAAGATCAGCTGAGAAAGATGGAGAATTTTTCTGCAATGAAATAAAAGTGAGGAGATCAGTTAATGTTCTGCTGTTAAACATCCTCTCAATAGGGAGCCTCTGGCTCAGTTCAAGATAATAGACAATGAAGCTCTAAGACAGGAGCAATTTAAATTACATTTTAATCAACTCTCAGGAGGGAAGGCAGCATTATGTGAAACCATTAATAGAAAAACAGCAATGTTTCTTACTCTATCATTTGTGTGCATTATGCCTGAACAATCTGATGAATTAGCAGATTATCTCCTAATTCATTCAAACACTCTTCTGTGATGCTTTGAAAAAAATCACATCCTGCCTTCATGACGCCTTTTCAGAGCAATAACATCAGATAACCAGAGTCTCTGATCGAGTTTCATTGGATTTAAAGTCTGATAGAGGGGTGAGGGTTGAAGGCACTGTAAATGTAGGAGGCAATGTTGTTCTCACCGCTGCATTGTGACTTTGAACAGAGATATTTTGGCTTCCTTAGACTTTTACGCACCCTGTCAATGTTGCTGGAAAGACCTATAATCTGTGCCTACACTAGAGACTTGGCCCAGAGCCCAATGAGTAGGCTGTGCTTTCATGTAGCTTATTCTTCTTCCAGAAGGCAAACTCAATCAGCAAAACATACCGAACGTAAAAATTATTTAGTGTGAGGTATCACTGACAGAGATGAAATGGCAAGTATGCTGTGTTAATCCCACTTCCCAGGCTGTAAATGGAACTGCTGATTAAGAGCAGCAAATCAATTTGCTAACTATAGCTCTAAAAATAAGGTGTGCTGCAAATAGAAAATTAATGGGAAATGGATAATGTTGAATGGATTGATCAATGGAAATGTAAGAGAAGACAAATGATGTGTAACTTTACTTTTCCCTTGGCTAATCAACTTCACGCCCATATGTAACCAATAAAGGGAGAGGGAGAGATTGCATTAATAAAAATTAACCAACCATGCTGAACACCGCTCCTCCACAACCCTGAGGAATTAGTGCAGGAAAGAGAAAAAGTGTTTTACATGAAAAAAGCTTGTATTGCCGAGAGTCTTGGTTTAGCTGAAATAGATCCGCTGCGTGCCTTACATTATCCCCAGACCCACCAGTCTGTAGTGAGGCGATACTGGGAAAGGGCAAAAATGTAGGCGGGGGCATTACCAGAGGGAGAAGGGGTGATGTCTAAGGAGCTTACGCTGAGCTAGAGGAAATATTAAAGGGTGACCTGTTCAGTTGCTCATTGCCATTACTGGGTTTAATTTGCAATGGTGACCATGATCATGGTTTCACCTCACATGCTATCACAGTGATTGATTCGGGATTACTTAGAGTGAAAGAAAGTAAAGAACTTTGCCTCTTAAGGTTGGGCAATGTTAGTGAAATTTGGAGGAAATAAAGCAAAAGTAGAACTCCTCAGCTCAGAGATGCAGTTGTGCTGCGACCCAGATTAGTCCGAATGTCTGCAGTTGTGCTGTCTTGTTTCGAGTTCCCTCCTCCTCCTTTTGGCAGAGAAACAGCCAGGTGACTCATGACCTCTTCTGGGAGTCAAGCAAATATGTCTGCATGGGGCTCCAATGCTAATCTTGCGCTCTTTGAGAGCTCATGTCTCTACGTCATGCTATGTCATGTCTTTGTTCCTAATCCGAAAACCACAGCAGTGTTTCTCCTTCTCCCCAAGCATGGGATGGCGGAGAGTCCAGATAGAATCTACTCTTTTTGGAGCAAAGGTCTATTTTTCAGATAGTTTTCTTTCATAACCATGGGGTTTTGAATATATTTTTCATTTTCATAGGTAGTAACCTGTACTAATCTCTATAAAACTGAAAACATTAAAGACATTCCAATTTTTGAAAAAAGGGGGAAATCTGGGGGACGTTTGTCTTCAAGAAAGCCAAAACTAAATTATTTTTTGTTTTGACATTTGAAGATCCCCAAAATCTCATTGCTTTTATCCTTTTTAAATGGAAAAAAACCATTGTATGCAAAGACAATTCAAAGCCAATCCCCCATTTCTTTCAGGAAATATTTACCAACTTCTGACCAGGAGTTCCTCTGATCAGGAAGTTCAGGATTAAGTCCAGCACAGAGCGAGGTCCTGCCAGTGTGGTTGCCAGTGCTGTCTTCTGCAGGCTGCTCTGGGCACTCCAGCCACTCTGGGCAGCTGACTGTCTTTTTGCAGACCAAAGATTTCACCAGCCCTCCCCCCAAAACAGGCATGTCCTGGTGAAGGCTTGTTGGCTTTATGCCACTGACTGCAGTCATCACAGCATAACTTCATGTTAAGATCATCCCATTTTCAGGAAGCAGGTCCAATCCCAATGCTGTCATGGCAGGTCCCATCCCATGGCCATCACGGCTTTGCACAAGCTTTCCACAGATGGGTATATTTATCAGTGGCCAAAGTCCTTTGGCAGAACAACATGTCTTCACCATATCTGATGATCTTGCATGTGGCGCTAATAAGAGGCGCAAGGCTTAAATTGTCTTTCCAATAAACATTTAATTGTCCTACATGCAGACCAGTTTATGATTAATCCATAATTGTTTTGGGGTGTTGAGGTATGTTCTGAGGGGAGATGTTTATTTATTTATTTGCTTTCCTAAGCATGAATGAATATAATAAACAAAGTCACCAGTCTGCAACAGGTCAGTATTGATATCCAGTACAGTGAGATATCCAGCTGAGATCAAATCCAACTTGCATCTAACACCATCAGTGTTCATGGGGCTTCACTTGAATGCTTGGGGAACAGAGGGAGAACTGTGAAGGGGAAGGTCTGAGATGGAGATCCAGTTATGTGCGTGAGATGAATGGGTGACCTTGCAGATGATATGTGCAGTCGAACAAACCAGACAGCACTTAAACAAAAACCTGAATGATTTTGGAAGCTCTCCCTAGGAATGATGCTTTGAGAGGGTATATAAGTCAAATGATCATGACCATGCTCTTCATCTGGCTCTAAAAGCTAAGCAACGTTGAGGTTCCTGCATCAGGAGGTGACCATACTAATCTAGCATTTGTGTTGCATGAAGTGTCCGTGTTATCGCCAGCGTCTGGATGTACAGAGAGCTTTTAATGTGGCATGGCATGGCATCCCAAGGAGAACACTGCGCCTGAATCTTCAAAGATGCTCTTGTCTCATCGGCTTCCAGTTGTGTTTATTGGCAACCTGCAGCGTGTTGCCATGCAGCTGGTATGCAAGCTGAGGAGAACATAAACAGCGCAGTTGGGAGACGACACACGCTGCTCCCAAAAAGAAAAAAAAGTCTGAAATACAGCAGCAGTAGCAGAAAAACACACGTTTTGATGAGAATTCCATATGGAAACAAAGCAAAACAGAGAGCCAATCTCCCAAATGATTATTTTTGTGGCAAACCTTCCCTCTTCCCTGATGCTTCCTCTTCAACAAACTTCAGCTGTAATTCCTCACCATTGACTAAGGTGTTTGGCAACCTACAGGCATGGGTCTAGCCTTTAGCTGGCCTTTTTAGATGCCGCCATACTGCAGGGCAGGGGTGCCAGGACCACCTTATCTTTGCTTTGCCTTTACTAATAGAGGCAGCTCTAGTAGTCCTATAGCTCTAAGGCAGTAGAATCCATCAGCTCAGGGTTGTGGCCAGGACACCCCAGCCATGCTCTGCATACACAGCAATGAACATTAGAGCACAGGCTACTGGTTTTGAGAGCAACAGCAAAGTATGCTGCAGGCCACGTTCTTCCCAGCCCGTTAGGCTGGCAAGACAGCTTAACCTCCTGGTCGGCTTTCCTTCCTGGATCCCTCGCTCTTCCACCCAGCACCGGCTTTTTTGCACAACATCCAGGTCTTAAGGTGCATGTTTTCTTTTCTAGATGTCATGACAGTAGTTCATGAAAGCTGGGTTTTGCTCCAGCAAGTACAACCAGGTACAACCAGGCAGTGAAAGCACTGCCTGTTTCTTTCCGCTAATCGCATGCAAACTACTCAATCTGCCTTATTCTCCTGCTTCCCTCTGTCTGCTAAGGACTGCAAATCAGGTGCACGCCAGGAAAATAGACAGAGGTAATACTTGAATTTCATCTTTCCGGAGAGACCGACATGTCAGAAAAGAACAGGAGGTCAAAGGCAACCTTTGCCTCCTCCAGTGTGCTTCAACCTCCTTGACTTCAGAGATGGCTTTTCTTTTCACTGCTTGGCCTTTCCTTTACTGTGTCAGTTTCTTTTGCATCCCCGGGCCAAACGTGTCTTACAGTTGTCTTAAGCTCTGCTTTGTGAAGGCGGGATATTGTCAGTGCTCCGTGTCCGGATCGAAAAAGTACTGGCAGAGAGTCTGACTGAAGTGAGTGCCACAGCCTTCCTGCTGGAACAGGCTTGGGCGCTGCTTTTGTAAAAACCAGAAGTCAAGGATCAGACATGTGAAAAGGCGAGCAGTTGTTATAAAGTAATTTAGTAAATAAAATAAGTGGATATCAGATCCCCAGCTGGAGTCATTGCAGTCCTAAGTGCTTGAAAATCATTAGTCAGGCTCTGAGAAATCCTAAGATTGGCTTAAATAATATGAGATTAGAAAATGCATTTGGGGTTCATTTAGTTGCCTTTCGATATTGAAGCATTAAAGGCTCACATGGGTTAGAAACATATTTTTATTAAAAAGTGAAGCAGAGCTTTTCAGTGGGGCTGCTTCCATGTTTGAAGGAAGTCACAAAACGTGGCAGGAATTGCTGAAACAGTTCCCCGAGTTTTCGATCTGGGAAGGAGAGCAGCATCAGCTTTCGATGGATAAGCACCTGACTCCCCTAACTCCACCGGCACCAAGGCAGCTGCTCCAGATTTACACCTGAGCAAGCAAGACCAGAGTCAGAGTAGACTTCTGCTGACAAAAAATGATGCAATAAATTTAAAATTAATCTTTTATTTGTTTACCTTCTAATTCCCTCGCATCCCTTTTCGTTTTATATGTCAGGCAGCAAAGCACAGGACAAAAAATGTGGAGTATTATATAATGAACATGTTCATTACATTCATGTAATGAATGTATTATGTTCATACACTTGGGGTCATGTTTTTTGCAGTAAAGAGGATTATTTCTAGTCAGCTCCATTTATATGCTGGAATAAAGATCCCATATGAAGATGAGGATTTTCTTTTGAGATACTCACTTATCTTCAAGAATGATAAAATCTGTTAATTGATGTAATCTCTAAGTAGTGGCGCTGAGGTACATTTTGATGAGCGCTGTCTGAGAATTTAAAAAAAATCTGTATCTTCCTTATTGATACAAACAATAACTAAATGCACAGCAGTTTTAATTAAATTGTCAGTGTAGTGACAGTGACATTGAGAACGTGGTTGCACAGTCATTCCTTTTTAATGATGTCTCTTCTCGGTAGTTGGGGTAATTCCAGATTTATGAGGATTAGAAGAGCCATGTACCCCAAATTCTTTCTTAGAGGTTCGTAAGAGACTGAAAGTATTGTCATTGCAGTGAAACCAGAGGCAGGGTAATGACAGATAGATAATTCTCCCTTTCTGAAATCATGTCTTGTGTCTTCTGGAACATTTTCACATCTATTATATGTGCGGCTAGAGAGAGCACAGGCTGCCCGCGGATGCAGAGACTACACTAGCGTGGAGGAATGGTGGAAGAGTGTTTCTGAAGCAAAAAGGGATGCTGCTTACAATGGTGAGACAGTCTCCTACAGTAAAACTTTGCCTGATTTTTAAATGGGACTAATGATTTGGGGCACTTCAATCTAAAACACTGTGAAGGTTGGGGAGTAAGTTTTTAGAGGACTGGTAGTAGCAGCCTATTCAAAATTGGAATGCTGTGATGTTTCTGACATTGATGCTTGGAAATGGAGGCATCCGTAGCCAGAAGACGGGTCAGTGGACATACCCGGCGAGTTCGCTTCCTTTTATTCCCCGCATTTTGCTTCACAGATCGTAGTCTCTTTTTGTACAGAATTTCTATTCAGCGTGTACGCTTGTGCAGGCCAGCGGAGGGGGCGAGGCGATGGCGATGCCATGTGCTCCTGCCTGCAGCCCCGCTGCCGGTGCCTGCCCTGGGCAGGGTTAGCTCAGTGCCGCTATCCCCCATGTGCCAAGCTCAGCACTGCCTGCCCACACCAACGGGATTTTCATCAATAGCCGTACAGTGTGTGGCTCATTACTTCTCCCTTAAACAGCAGTGTGTAATTAAAGCTGGTAGAAAACAGGCCTCGAAACAGGAGCTGAGAAATGAGGTCTCTGGTTAGGATGAGAGGGAATGGCCAGTGCTGTGGCTCTGTCTTGCATAGCGGGGGGCACCACACACTTAACCCAAGCCCTGACATCTCCTGACTCCATCTCTGGTTTGAATAACAGCCTTTTCATATATCAGAGTGAAGGAACGAGGTATTGCTGTATAGATGTCATTCCTGTTCCTCAAGTGCCTGTCCCTCCTGCACAGGGGGATACATCACCACACGCTCGCCACAACATGCACTAAATTACTTTATAACTACTGCCTGCCTTTTCACATGTCCTATTCTTGACATCTGTTTTTACAAAACCAGACAAAGTCACACCTTAACTATCTGGTTGATAACACGTTCACACGCTGAAATCCTCAGCTTACATAAAATTTCCACTGATCCCAATGCAACTCTTATTTGGGTGATTGAGGGTTTAATTCCTCGACATAATAAACACCTGCCATAGAGGGTGGAAGCTGGGAGAGCCGGGCGCTGTGCCGGGAAGCCCTGGGTTGCAGGTGGTGGCGGCACAGCCCTTCCCAGCCACACCGGGGCTGAGGCTGCATCCAGCGTGGCTGGAGCTGAGCAGGAGCACAGGGGTCTTCCGCCTGCCCTGCACCGGGGCACGTTTTACCCACCGGGCCGGTTAGCTTGTGGGTACGGACATCCTTTCAACGAAAATCTCATTCGCTCAAGAATGCCTCATGTTTCTAAAGGAAAATGCATAAATGAAAATATGAACAGCGAGCAGAAAGTGGTAATTAATGTCCGGCACACATGTGCAGCATCACTGATAATGTTGCCTGGTAACAGAGGAAGGGATGGCAGAGCCCTGCAAGGAGCCAGTGGCAGCCTGTGAGTCCTCTTCAAGGCTGAGGTTTTTCCCAGGGGAAAGAGAGAGCCCCACAGACAGCGCTCCCCTCCTTGGCGACCCCCGTATACAGACATACATGCATGCATTCATGCATACATACATTTCTTTTGGGGCTGCAAAATGCCATCCTGAATAAATAAATACATGCGCTTTCTTTTCATCTTGTACCAGACACTTGTGTTTTGCTGTGAGGTGCCTACAAAGGGCTTTGAATAGCAGTACGTTCCAGCAAGGAAAATTTTTGCATCCTGTTCCTTTGATCATGATGGCATGGTGAGAAGGAAGCAGACTGTCTTCATTTCTGTAACTAGGTAGGGTGCCCAACTTGACAAGGAAAAACAGTTCTTACCCTACCAATTTGCTTTTTATGACCTAAAGAGCATTAGAACAATTTATGCATTTGTAAGTGCATTAGAAAGAGGCTTGAAAAGAAAAATGGCAAAGTCCTCAGGAATCAGCATTTTTTGTCATTCCTTAGCGTATTCCATTATATGAAATTATAATCTGTTTCCCTTAGTTTTCTTTAGTGTGTTTTCCACAGTTATAAGGCTAGTATCATTTTGGGTTCCTCCTGCAGTACGTGAAACTGTTAAATAAAATTTGTATTTGGTCAATAAGCAAAAATATTATTACAGCAACTACCAAAGTCACAAAAATATACACTCCTACATATACACTCCTGGCAGGCCCCAGCAAAGATTTTTCGTTCAGCCACTCTCAGTCCCACCCAGTGCTGAGAACTCGAAGCCCAGGATGGAGTCCACCCACAAACAACATGCATTGTCAAGTGAAATGTGTGCTCAGAAACAAAATTTCCATCTCTTAAGGACAGAACTAATTGTATTAGGCATTTTAATGCTGAGACAAGTCAGTCAGATTATATATGGTTCTCATCAGCCCTCCCAGAGGTCAGAACAGTCTTTATCTGCAGCTGAGTGGCACCCCAAAAGGATGTGCGTTCTCTTTTCTTTCAAAACTATCTTGTGAATTCAAATAAATTCCTTCCTGCCAGAGATGTGGCTGAAAGCACTGATGGCCGGCACGAGCTTGTGGAAGCCATGTACATATGCATCTGTATAAACTGATGTTTGTAATTCATTCAAGAAATAGTTTGTGTCTCTCAGTAACTCCTAAATGTTTTATTAAAATGTTGATGGCATTGGCTGGAAAGGAAATAAAAGGATTTTTTATTTATAAAAAGCCTGTAAGTAATTACTAGTTCATGCAAAGGAAACAGTGCGACTGCAGTAAAGCCTGAAGACCTTTTTTAGCATCTACCTCTAGGTATTTTCCTAGAGTGTAGAAGACTGGAATTAAGAAAACCTATTAAACAATTGAATGCCAGCTTTTACAGTAACTGTAATCTAATAAAAGATTAACCCCTCACAGCAGATCTATGTATGTTGCCAGTAGAAGGTTTTTGACTGAGCCGTTAGAGGTGTCGCTTTCATCACAGGCTAATGACTAGATAAATAAAACAAGCTCATCATAAAAGAGTTTCAGAAGGCTTTTTTATGGTAATAAAAATTAATTGCCTACAATCAAAAGTGAAAATATGAGTACACAAGGGAGATTTGAAGGGAATCATAAAAATTGTTTGGAGAATTAAAAAGTTACAACACATACGATGTGATGATACCTTTCACCACAATCCTAGTGTCCTATAAAAAGGACAAATACCAGCTTTGTTTTTAAATTATGGCAACACTAATTGAGGACAATAAAGAATAAAAATGTAATCTTTTAAAGGCACTTTCGATTTATAGGCTGCATTATTCAGAGGGCGAGTGCTGAATCCACTGAAAACCATTTCATGTTTAAAATCCTGACCTGTACAACTTTGCGGGAATGATATGCAGCCCCAGTTCTAATTACTTGTGGTACACGGGATCAATGGATTTTCTGTTCTCTTGGGATTACCACAGGAGCAACGAACAGGGCATTTCTGAGCAAGGGACCTAGTGAAATATTACCTAGCGCATTGAGTAGCCATGATATTGGAAGGAAGGTTAGATACCCTGAAAGGTGCTTTTCTGCAACTCTGAAGCCATGAAATTGAACAGCAGCCAACCCCTTTAAAAGACAGCACAGTAATGAACTGTAAAAAGGGGGGGAGTTCAGTGAGATACTGCTTTATAAACAGTAGGAGAGAGATTTTGGCTAGCAGACAAACTCCTTCCAGCATCGTGATGAAGCACGCATCGTCTTCCTGCTGGGATGCTGCCCATTAGCATCAATCCAGACCACAGTGATTTGGGTCTTCCAAAGGAGCCTTTTACGCTAATGAAATTAACAAATATAAATTCAGATAGCACCTTTTAAGCTTATATGGCTTCTTTGTGTGTTTTATTATTACTAAACACAACTGTAATCACAATAACAGCTAACGTTATATCTGAAGGGGGCAGTAAAGTTAGGATGTGGAAATACAGTGCAACTCCACAAATTGGTGTCAGGTTCATCATCCGATCTTAGTGGGAGCTTCAAGCCATGGCAGTTGGGTTGCTGTTAATAATTCAAAATACAACTCCATGACTCCCTGCGCTGAGGATGAAAACATAACCAGCAAAGCCTGTTTATTTTCCCCTTCCCTATTTGCTGTGGTGCTACTATAGCGTTTTTTCCAAAGAGCTGCGATTGCCACACAAAACACGTGGCAATGTAGATAGCTATAAGGAAATGATGCAGTGGAGGTTGTTGTGAATGGTGTCCTTTCTCATTCTCAATGTAGAGCACACCTGGTTTGGTAGGGTTTCTCCCTGACCACCTGCTCACTTTGAACATTTTCTGATGATGACCTAGCAAACTAAATGCCGACCATCAGAACTTTTGTTTAATGCCATAATATGAAGCGGACTGAGCCGTGGCAGCCATGGGGGAGCGACAGAGAAAAACAGGTAAGCACAGCAGGATGGACTTACATACCATCTGGCATCAGGAGTTTTTTTATTACCTGTGTTTTTTGCATTTTCTCCAAATCACTTCAGCTGGGTGGGATTACCCCCCGAAAATCAGATCACTTTTGTAAGTTGCTAGAATACATATTAACATATTTAACTTTACATGTTCACATTTGATGATCTCTGTCTAGGAACTTGCAGTTTGACAGGGAGTGGGGGAAAACTTATGGAAAAGTTCATTTTTCTTTGACATAAAATCTAATACATTTCTAATTTTGGCTATTTTGTTAGAACTGTGCTCTTTGGACCAAATTTTTCCATCATTGTACATCAAAACATTAGTTCCTAGCAGCTGAATTTGGTCCAGAAAAGGGATGAGTCAGCAAATAAAAAAGTAGGAAAATCTTCCCGTCAGGTTTTTCATCCTGAGCATTGAGAAGTGAATAAGCTTTCTAATGCCAAATTTAGAAGCACATAGATCCTGTTTACCTCCATTTGACCCACAATTGGTCCAGCATATTTTGATTAGCAAGGGGTCATCCAGATAATCCATTAAAAGTTTGGCCAGTTTTGTCAGCCATCATGAGCCTACTGGGCCCACCTAGTTGGTTTGGAAAGCCCCAAAACCAGATCCTCAGGAGATCTCCAGTATGGTTTTGTTTCTCGGGAGCTAAAGATTCTCACAGATAGAAGGGTTTATCTACTGATGGTTAAGGTATAGTTTCACCTCAGCGGAATATTTGAGCCAATACTTGGCTATTCCAGCTCTTCCTGGATGCTGTATCTGCAGCACCACTTAATCTGGAATATAAACCTGACGGTGACCCTCTGCACAGCTGGGAATTTCATTTACCTTACACCTGCACTCTCAAGTGCCTGTGATTTTATGGCATACTAGAGGAAAAAGGGCTCATAAGGATCTTGAGTACCCAAATCTTTGTGTTCACCTGTCTGTCAAAGCTGTTGAAACTGGAAGGTTTCTCATGTTTCATTCATATCCATGTTCCATATACCCCCACCACCTATAGCATAATAACAAGAACACGATGCGGTCCTAGAAACTGGCAAAAATGCAAACCTCAAAGCTGCCAAATTAAGTAAATTTGTCAGAGAAGCAGTGAAAGCATCTGCAGGCTGAATGTCATGAATTTCATAAGGAAGAGAATTCCTCCAAATTGGGGCCAGGCACATTCCAGATGGCACAGATGGTTTAGCAAGTGACAGATTGGAAACAGAACCCAAATTATGAGCAAGTACATAAACAGAAATCAAAATTTCTCCAATAGGTAGGAGTCAAAGTCTGAAGGGTCTTCAGAAACAATAATAACATGTTAATTTTAAGCCTGAAAAGGTAGCCAAGTGCAATGCCTGAATAAAGATGGAAGATGACAAGTTGTGAGAAGAGCGCACAACTTTTCAGTAGCTGCCAAGTTTGGAGTAGATTCTCAACAAAACAGAGAGGCAGAAAATGGCCCCCCAAACACAGCTATAATCCAGCCTGGAAACTGCAGATAAACAAGTCAAGATTTCATTAACTGGCTCACTGCAAAACCGGTCTGAAAGCTGGATGGAAAAAATGACATTGTTATGTCTTTTTTTAATCAAAATGTAATTTTGACTGACTTGTATGAGAGCAAATTTGTAGATGGGTGAAAATGTGCAAATCATAAAAACAGTAAGTACCCATGGCTATGTGAAGAAAATGTGTGAAACCAATAGGAGCAATGAAAGAAGAATCAGGAGTAAGAATATTTCAATATCAATAAGGGAGGGAAGGAAATCACAGCAAAGCTAACAGCATATGGGGAAAAGCGAGAGGAATCTTAGTTCAGAGTTAAACAAAGACTGATTATTTTATACTCTAGTAATGCAAACCACCGTATGTGCTATCTTTAAATTCAAGACAGCAGAAAATTTTAATTAATAGAATAATAATGCTAATTACATCGTAGGGGCATTATAAGAGCCTATGAGTGTGAAAATACTAATTATAGGTTTGTGTGTGTATGTACATATGCATGCACATACATATTTATATACACAGACATGTAATATGTATGCATAAAATTTTATAGCTGCAAGCATTTCCTGCTCCCTTTAAGCCACTGGTAATACAGCTCCCAAACAGCCATCCTCTTGGTGACAATGCTGTCATCCATTACTGATGAATCCCTGGATATTAAACAGAGGCTACGGTCCTTATTCATGTGTGTGAACTGGTTTTGTGACCCAGTGAAGGATTTATGTAGAGTCAGAGTGATGGGGAACATGCGGTGGAGCTGGCATGCTCTCTCTTAATACCTCCTAGACTTTTCCTGGCATTATGGACAAGGAGTATTTTGCTGGGAAAAGGTAGTAATAATAATAAAAGCAGTGGTGGTCCAGTCTTTCAGGCATGATTAGCTCTTCCATATGTTCCCTCTGCAGAGGGGCTGTGGACATACTCTCTCTTCCTGCTCTGTTTTATGGACCTGAATATGTTCCACCTCCTAGAGCCACCAACAGCCACATACCATGAAGAGGCTGGAGCACTTCAGTAGCTCTGTGTCACACCACACACACATACATTCCCCTTCAGTTTTCAGGGTTGCAGAGTGTCATTTCATCTAATAGGTTTTGTTTATGCTTTTATCTGGCCAAGTGCGCTAAATAAGCATCCCTGGGAGGCAAGTCAAGGTCTGGATTTGTTCTGGAGACGTGGTTCAGAGGAACGGTCTTACAGCAGGGATTAGTCCATAGTACTTTGGTGCAAAGCTGTATCATAGCTCTTCTGTCACCCCACGTCAGAAAATCTTTTTTTTCAAAGAGGGTATGTGTAGCCTATGAATAGACCATAAAATGTCTATTTCAGAAAATTAAGCGGGGAAAAAATAAGTGTGTTTAAATTGAGCAGTTTTGCCTGCTGGCCAGGCATGTCACCTCTTTTTTTCATCTTTTAATCTGCTCTATCTGTAGTACCATCTCTGTATCGCCTCCCTGGTTTCTTATTTTCCTGTCAGTCTCTGCCCTACTCCTTGCCCCACTGCCTTTCTGGATTTCTTTGATATTCAGATCGACTCAAATATGCTCTCAGATCAAGCAGCAGAAAAAGCAGTAATTTAAGTCACAAAGGCCTGTGCACATTATAAATCCCAGATAGGCACTTCTCTTCATATCTGCCTGCCTCCCCTCCAAACATCACGAGAATGTTTTCAGGGCCTGATACCGCCTGCCTCCTCTATTTTTCCTGAATAAGAGAGAAAAATCCCCTGTGGAGAACCCAGAGACCCCAAAGCCTCTTGTCTCCTCTGATGTGCAGCACGTGCCGGTCGCACGGGAAGGAGGGGAGGGAGCATTGCCGGGGGGGAAGCGCGTGCTTCACTCCTTGGGTGTAGGCAGCAAGCCTGTAGCTTAATGAATTGGCGGCTTTCATCTTAAGAGGGGCTCGTGCAACGTCCTTAATTGGATTTCTCTGAAGAACTGTAGGTCCTAGATGATCGCCTGGAAGGGGAAGGTGGTAACAAACATGGATGTGCAATATATGGCGTTGCTTAAAGGGAAGGCAAGGCACTGGGTTTGCGACAGGGCTCCAGACCGTCAGCGCCAGCATTGTGTGACAGCTGCGATGTGACGGCGGGTGCATCGCATGGGGCCCGCCTCAGTGACTGTGCCTCAGGCACAGCAGGAGACCCTATTAAAAATATGAGAAAACTGCCAGCAAAACACAGCCTCCTGTGCGACAATTTGTCTGACCCCAAAGGGATGGCGGTGTCACTGGGGGAAATCTGTATTCCCACCTCACTCCCCTATCTCTTGACCTTGCTAAAGTCATGCCATCCATCTTTGGGCCATGCAGGACTCACCCCACTGCCTCCACGGGCACACGATGCGGATGCTGGGGGCACTGGCAGCCAGTCCCCCGGGAGCACCTTGTTGTGGGGTAGGAGCCTGGTTTAGGGCTACCCCAGGGAGCAAACAATTGATTGCTAATTAAACGTGGCTTTAGGCTGTGGTCACTACACCTCTGAGAAGATGATTAAAGGAAAAATGTGTTGGTGTGTTCTCTGGTTAGAAAAAAATGTTTAAAATCTCCATGTCCCACCATCTGTGGAGGTGGTGAGGTTCTTTCACTAGAGGCTTGTGACAACATGCAATGGGCTCTCACTAAGCAAGAAGAAGCAGATACTGGGAAATTTTCCTCATGGCTGGGAATTCCCCTGCAATTCCTGGGATGACTATATTTTGCTCCCATTGGAGTTGCTGTTGACTTCAAAGGAAGCAAAGAGACAAACTGGGATTCTGCATGTACGAAAGGGTGATTTTTCCGGCACCGGCTTTGTCAGAAACTGAAAGAGCCTTCACACCAGGAGCGGATTATCTGACCTGTCTTTTTTATTATTATTATTATTCCCTCTGCTATGACTGCTAACTTTTTAAAGTAATTTTTTTCTTTCCCTTTCCCAATTCCACTTCAGATGCTTGATCCTGCCTAATACTTTCTCTCTGACCTCACAGTCTGTTGCCATGGAAATTCAGCTTTGTAACTTCGCTGATGGATTAGGGAGAAGACAAAAGATAGACTGGGTAGGAAATGAACCTTCATTTGCTAAAAGGGCAAGACTGTGGTCGTGGCTGTACTGCTACCCAGCCTGAGGAGAGCAAAGTCCTGACTCTGGATTTGCCATACCATGTCTGGGATCGGGCTCTGGCCCGGCTGGTGTGTGACAGCACCAGGAAAGGGGTATAACTGGAAGCCCAGTGCTGGAAGAGGGGGTTCAGTCTGTGCCTTTGCCTACCACAGGTGGATCATGTCTCGGTGGCTAGCAGACAGGTGCCAGAACTTCATTAGCGTATGGGCCCCTGCTGGGAGCCGGGGCTGCTCGGGCTCCAGTGGTCTATACGGCTGCAAATTCAATCCCTCATAGAATCATAGAATCATTTAGAGAAGAGAAGACGCTCAAGACCATCGAGTCCAACCGTCAACCTAGCCAGGTCCACCACTACACCATGTCCCTAAGCACCACATCTACAGGTCTTTTCAAACCTCCAGGGGTCCAACCGTCAACCTAACACTGCCAAGTCCACCACTACACCATGTCCCTAAGCACCACATCTACAGGTCTTTTCAATACCTCCAGGGATGGTGGCTCAACCACTTCCCTGGGCAGCCTGTTCCATTTACCCGAGCCAAAGCACACAAGGCTCCCTGAAATACTTGCATTTCAGTAGAAGGTCTTAAAGAAATCCCACAAGAAAAGGCTCTCTATTAGCAAGGTGAAGCCAGATGTCCATTTAGTATTTCGGCTTATTGCACCTAATGTTTGCTGTAGAAAATTGTGAAGGTTATCCCTTGGCCTGCTTGCCCCCAAGGGATTACGCAATGATTTCAGTGGCTTTCCAAGAGGGTGGGCGAGCAGCGCTGCTGCCCCCACGCAATGTGCTGCATGTGTTGCTGAGGAAGCGTGGATCCAGCCAGGCACAGAGACGTGCAGCACTTTGTTGATCAGCCCCTGAGATCCCTGCAGCATCCAGGACACTGTTTGACATTTCAGTAGAATCTGACGACTTGCAGTATGTGCCCAGAGCACCGTATTGATGTCACTTTGCTGGATGTGGGCCAAGCATCCAAAGGGCAGTGAGTTGGTTAACATGATAATCACGTTGCATCCTAGTCTCTCCATATGACAGAGCTTTCCATTCCTGTTCATGATGCTGCCACATTTTTCTCTGAGGGCAAATGTGACTTAAGCAAAGTGGTAGAAGGGAAAGAGACTAGTCAGCATTCATCAGGAAAAAAAAAACCTGTGGTGAAAACCAGTAATACTAGTGATGATAAACATCAGGAGCGACTACCACCGCTGTGGGATCCAGTCTGCTGGGTCTGATAAAACTTGGAGGACTGAGACCCCCAATAAGCAACGGGAGTGCTGGAAAATGAATAACCGATGAGGATCAAGAAGCCTTGGGGTGGCAGGGACTTCCATGTCCAAGCCAGCAAAAAGAAGGGGGAACTGCCATATCATCAAGAGGTGGTGCCTCTTCTCAGGGAAGATGAGCGCCACAGCAGCTGACGGAAGTGCAGCTGGCTGCAAGCAGCATTTAACAGCTGGCTTAGCATCCAGCCCTAATGAAGGGCAGAGTGGTCCTCACACCGTGGGAGTTATTCGAGTTCCCAGCACAATTTCATCCTCTTGCCAAGGATTAGAGCAGTGCAGGGCCACTGCCATTCTGTGGGGACAGAGTAGGGCCCAGGTGCTTGTACAAAATGAGAGCCGAACTAAGGGTTTTATCTAAAGTCACTTTAGATTGGTGGAAATCCTTCCACTGATGGCAGTGGCCTCAGGATCAGACCCTGAATCTTTGCATCTTGCCTTGAACAAACTTGAATCTTTTTTAACGTGGGGTCATCCATGTTATCCTAAGAATTTGCCAGTATTCCCAGCCCTGAAATGACCTCTGCTTTCTTCCTGCCTGGCGGTTTCCTTCCCCAAGATAACCTTATCATGGAGGTGTCACCAAGGTCCTTTTCCTCTGTGTGTCCTGCAGGCATGGAGGGACGGCTCTGCAGGAGTCTCCAGCCGCACCTGCTTCTGGGTTTGCGCAGGCTATGCGTTGCTGTGTGCCGGTACTGGGCTTAGGCTCATGGAAACTTGCTCCTGGCTGCTTTTTCCAATTTCTTGGTCACAGCTTGGCCTCATGAACAAAGCAAGCAGAGCACAGGGAAGGAAGAGGGCTGTGATGCACTCACCCCATCCAATTTCTTCTTTATCAAACGGACATTAACCAGGAATTCTTTGCTATTGAATTGGATGTTGTATTTTAATGGAGAATATAGTAACATTGCTCATGCAATACATTGCTCATGCCATACATTTCCCATCATCAGTCTGAAATAGAAAACTGATTGATATGATCAGGATTTGACTGGCAAAGCTGTAATATCACCAGCTGAACCAGAAGCACTTTCAGCTCAGTGGCAGAGTCCTTTCTTAATGTAGCTATACAATACTTTAAAAATATTTGCAATGGATTTATTTCCAGCTGGATCTAAATCCTCCAGCTAACTCTAGATTTATTACCTCTATCGTGTGTAAAATACCTTCTTTATACCTCACATCAGCTTCCTTTCAAACCAGATGGCACTTACAGTTTATGGCATACTACATTATAGTCATTTACCATCATACATATTGTGTTCTTCCATGGCTTTAAATGTTAAAGGACACCTTTCTGCCCTATTTGAAAGGAGGGGGAGAGCAGAAAACCCATGTATTAGCAAAATTGCTGTCATTTATTTCATCACATCAAGGCAAGTATGGTTGAAATAACCAATCCATTATAAAAGAGGTAATACATCATTCATTATTTGCTGCTTGCTATGGCAAGCCACTGGCTCAGCACATATAGACTTATGGATTTGGTACATGCAAAGCTATAATGAATGTGTAGTTGTAATGAGCAAAATTAATGCTAATATTTACTGCTCTACAGTGACTGCTATGTATCAACTCTTTCCCCCTCCCTTCCTATTTGCCCCCCTCTGTACATGCAGGCAAATGTTCCATCTATTTAATTTCCATCCCAGCTATCACTCAGTAGCAAGCTAGTCAGCTGGGGCTCCTACCCTTTAGCAGAACAGAAATAGAAAAGAAACCTGAGGGAGGTTGGTTTGCCATGCCGCTGTGCCCTCATGTCTTTGGCTGCTGTCATGCCTGTGTGTGAGGGCAGCTGCAGAAAGATGCTGGCTGCGTACTTCTCTCTCCACCAAATATTTTAATCAAAATATATTGAATCAACTGGTGGATGTCTGGCTGTGCAAAGCAACAGTGAAATTCGGCACCAAATGTTTTGAACTATTGTAACAATGTAATATCTTATACTGGTGTATATACATTATACTGTTCATGTTTATTTCTATATCTAGATAGATAGATATAAAACAGTATACATAGCAGGTAGGTAGATAAATAGATAGACAGACAGACAGATAGGTATGTTACTATATCCTTAAAAAGCCAGCTGGTTGTAGCATCCTGTAGTAAGTCCCTTTATTTAAGCTCCTGCCCCATTCATTGCAGGGTCAGAGTGGGGCATAAGTAGGCTGGGTCAGCTGTCCCCTGCTCCACTTTGGGCGGGAGGAGGCCAGAACACCATGGGGACACAACAGACCCTGCATGTCCCCTCCCAGGAGTTGCAGACAGCCCTTCTGCAGCTTCACAAGAAGGCTCCTTTGGCAACTCCTGGAAAGGCAGAGGTGGGCAGGGCAGCAGGTCTGATGTCAAGGCTTGGGTGGCTCTCCTTGTGTGTCCTGATGTTCCTTTGGACGCAGCCTCTGGGGTTCCTTTTGAAGAAAAAAAGAAACGTCCATGTGATGTCCAAGCCTAGCTCTTCACAGTTGCTTATCGATGCAACAGGGCATGCTTGAGGTTTGGTGTTTATAGTTTCTGGACTCATTAACTACATGTTCAGGAAGTGAATCCGTAAAACAAATTAACCCCGAGCGATGCATCAGTACTCCCTATGCTGCAGACATCATTCCTGTATTCTTATTTTTGCCATATGGACAGCAAGAGCACATTCCAGGACTGCTGAATCCAGGCCAGGACATGCTACTCCACATGCACATCCCAGGCGTTTGAGCCTACACTGAATCACCTGCCCATTGGCAAGGGTCACCTGCCAGCTAAATGTAACTCATTTCCTATGAAGTACAACTAAATCCTGCATATTCTCTACTGGGATATATCACACAGCCCTGATGACTGCCTGTCTCTTCTGCTCCTCCCTGAAATCTCTCTGATCTTCTTTCCCACTTTAAAAAACTTTCTTCCATTTCATTAAAAAAAAAAGAAAAGACAGACCTTCCTCATCCCCTGTCCTCTAAGTCCCTGGGCAAGATTGTATCTGCTTTTTTAAAAAGTGTTGCTACTATTGGATTATATCATTATTTTCAGGGTTTGTAATGTTTTTCTAATCAAATTACCCTGTTTTTCTGAATGCTGAGTTGCAGATACTTTATAAATACCATTATTTTATTATTTTTAAATAGGAAGGCTATATGTTCACTGAAAGTCTGAGTGGTAAACCTCCTCTTAATTTGTCTCTCCACCTCTCAGCATTCCCATATCAGCCACAGTAGCTAAATGGGAGTTGCGTGCATGCACCTTGGGAAGCAAAGCCCCATAAATATGCATACCCTGTAACCCATTTCTAAAGAGGAACAGCTTCACTATTACAGTTAATTCCTCAAAACAGCCAAAAGATAATGGGTCCGAATCTGCTCTTGGCTCTGCTTCTGTAACCCCTGTGACCTCAGTGCATTGCAGGTGCCTCGTGGAAAGGCAGATCCCCCTCCCCCTTGCGTCTCGTTATGTCCTGATCATCATCAGAGCATCAGGGCAAAACTGAATCTGACGGGGAATCCCGATGGCACAGGAGGACTGTGCAAGCTTTTTGTCATAGAAGGATGAAGCAAAAATGGCAGAGCAGACACCTGGGTCCTTGAGAAACTGCTGTCTTCTGCCCACAGCACTTGCCCTTGATCACAAAAAAAAAGAAGTGTTTCAGCATCTGGCATCCCCTCTTTCTGGTGATCTAGACATGGGCATTTCTGTCTCAGTATTTCTATATTTGCCAGAAGAGTTTGATCAGGAGCAGAAAAAGTCATTCATGGCTCACTAGAGCAGTGAGAGGTTGCAGCTTTTGACAGGGTGACAACTGAGTAATAACATGTTTTCACAGGGTGGCCCCACGTGATGTCCTCAGTGGCTGCATGCTGTACTAGAGATTCCTGGTCCCAGGGAATGACATGTGAAACAGGGTAGTTACGCAGTGTTTCATAACCACTGCCTTTGGCTAAGGATGTGCATACAGTTAGGCTGGTCAGAATGTTTTCAAGTGCAAATAATTTTTAGCAAAAAAGGGACAACTAGAACTAAAACAGCTTTTCTTGTCAGTCTGTGTATCTTATATGCAACAAAGCAAGTTGGTTTTTAAGCACCAAACTCAAATTCCTCCTTGAACCCTCCATTATGAGCATTTGGAGTTGGAGCTTTTGCTTCCAGTGGCTCAAATTTTTAAACATCTACTTTGCTCTTATCAAAGCTGCAGAAGACAAGCATGGGTGCAAGTGTTCGCTGGAGAACGGATGGACGATTACAATGTCCCTGCAATGCCTAATGCAGTGAGGGCCCCTCATCTGATCAACGTGTCTCCATGTGAAAGCCATAAATATATCGGATGATGATAAAACCCCTGGGCAGGCTTTGCAAGCAGCAGCGTGGAGTCCTGCTCGCGCAGTTCTGGCTGCGGTCTGGGCTGCAAGGCTGAACTTGAAAGATGGGGCTGCTAAAGCAGGCAGTGAGCAAGGATCTGGGTGAAGTCTTGCAGACATTCCCGATAGTCCTTGTGGCAGGGTTCCTGTCTGCCAGACATAAGAAACAGATTAAAATTACCCTAAACAGCCTATGATTATCTGATGCTAAGAGCAAAAATGTCTCTTCTAGGAAAGAAGAAAGCCACAGTCCTGCTCAGGAGCATGTAGGCTCTTACAAAGCTAATTTATAATGGCGGCGTGGGACCTGCCAATTACTCCTCTGGAAACAAACCACTGTTACAGCTTCAGATTCATTTCTGTTTCCAGGCTTACCCCCATTTTCCACTTGTTCCCAGTTTTCTGAAGGAAGTTCCTCAGGGGATGGCAGCGTACTTTTCAGGCTTGGCCTAAAGGTGAATATTTCAAGAACTCTCAGCAAAATCAGCCTGACTGTTTTTATGATATGTGGGTGTGAAGATAAACCAGCTATTCCTATTTGTTCCGGTTGCAGCTTCTCTGCCCTCATAACTCAAGAAAAGCTGACGCTAGGAAATTTGAACTCAGCTTGTTTTATAGACCTCAGTGATGAAGGAGAAAACAGTTCGTGTCTGAAGAAAATAAATTCAATATTTCTAGACTTGGGAGCAATTGGAGTCGAAGGCCAAATTTTGCTTTGAAACACAGCAGTGCAGCCCCACTGAAATGCCAGTCCGAGGGCAGAGCTCATCTTGGCATATTTTGTACATATTCATGAAGAAATTTGTTTTTCCTAGAATGTTAAACGAGGTCAAAAGGAGGAATGTCAGATTTATTCTTCACGAAAGGCCCAGTTCCAGCTCTGATGCCAATCCATGGGCTGAAGTATAAATAATGTGCATTCGGCATGGAGTAGATATCTCAGCCATGTCAATGGGAGGTTTGTGCAATGATCAGAAATAGGATTTGGCCGTGTATAGCAATTAACTTTTGCAGATAACGTTATTTATTCTGGACATATTTCTTGTATCCAGTATTGCTCAGTAAGAAAATATGCATACTCTGCCATTTTCCATTCCTGTTTTTCTCTGTTCCCCTTTTTCCTTCCTCTGTCTTTCTCCCTACTCCCTGTCTTAGGGCATCTCCTTTGTCCTTCCTTCTTCCTTTCCTTCCTTACAGCAATTCTCTAAGCCTGCTATCTGCAGGGGTCTCTCTAATATCTTCCCCATGCCAGGGAGTGGTAGTTAAAGAGTTAATGCTGCCACTTAAGTGTCAGTTTTGGGCTTCGACTTGACATGTTGGTGACAGTAGAGAGAGACAAACTTTCATTTTTTAGAAACCGAGAACACAAGTATTGATTACATCTCATCAAAATGTTGTGGGATCGGTCACATAAATCCATTGAGTGGGTTTGAACCAGCCTTTGACTTGTTTTTTTTTGTTGGGTGAATTTTGTTGTTTCTGTCAAGCTGAGCCCTTGTGTGAAATTCCACATAAATTCCACATAAAATTCCACCAAATCTGCCCCTTCATCTTCAAGTAAGGTGCTTGACCTAAGAAAAATCACTGTAAGCTGTAAATGGTTAAAGGGAACAGACATGTTAAAACCCCTTAAACCCATAGCCTATTTACAGAAAGTGGATTTTTCCAGCCCCTGCCCGTTATCGGATTGTCACATGCTGTATCAGGCAAACTGCAGATGAACAGTAGTTATGAAATTGAGTCTTCCTGCCCCTAAGCCATCACAAGATGCCTCCCCAAATGGCCCAGCCATCCCCTGGCATCTCTTGACGCAATTCTCTACTTGGTCCAACAGCCATGTGCCTCAGCAAGGCCCTCTGGGTCCAGCTGAGGTCAATGTGTCAACCACTCAGTTCAAGATGATTTTACCTCTTGTGAATTAGAGTCAGAGCACTCAATCCCTACACCTGAGCTGAGCTTCAGTCATCGTGACATACATTTAGAGTTAAGCAAATGTGATTGTGGCTTCACTTTGCATGAGCAGGCATCCTTTTAAATGGATTTTTATCTTCATAAGCTGTATGCCGTGCATACATGGTAGGAGATTTTGCCATGTCGAGTTGATGCCTCCATATGAGATGATTTTGCCCAGGGTCTGTAATACAGACTAGCAAGGAGCCTCACAAGTCTGGATTTATATCTCCTGTTCCAATGGAGACCACGCTGTGTGGACACTTTGGACCACCTCAGCATGCTCCATCTGATCCATGGTATTGCCTTTCTTGGGCAGCCTGTGTCAGTAGTTTTTTCTAACTTCTGACAAATGAAAGACCTTGATGTGTTTACTGGAAGAGGAGCCTAGACCTAAACTGTAAAAGATTGTACTTTTTTCTAATCTGTTTATTGATAAAAAGATGAACAAAAAATAAACATGAAATATATATGTATATGTTAATTAGAAATAACACTGATATGCCCAGCCTTATTCCCCCACAACTGCTGGTATAGCATGCCTGTGCCTGTGGCTACACAGAAGGGACGGCTTGTCAGTCCAGAGATTTCATCTTTGGACAAGAAGACTCTTCAGCATAATCATACACACATCACAGAAAGACATGTAAATGTACACCACCAGGTGTCTGCTAGGAATGGATTTGCATAACTGCTATCAGCAACTCTTATTCTGTGGAGGGTGAGTTTGATCATATTCATGCCTGTGAATGAATGAATGGGTGATTCATTTTTTTTAAACAGAGATTACAATTGGTTATTTTGTCCTACCATCTAAAAATATTATTTCGTTTCTCCTTTCCCCTTCTGTCTTCCCTTTCCTCCTCCCCCTTGCAATCAGCGTGTTTGTTAAAGGCTAGTAGCTCAACAGCGCTGTCTCAGGAGGGAGGTGTAGGGAGAAGCACGCATTGATATGATCCTGTTAATGAACTGTGCCATGGTGATGAGGCTGGAGGTCTGGAGGGGTTGCTCTGCGCTGCTGGCTTTAAACGTGTTGTAAAAACGTCATGAAACGATAGAGTGCACTTGGCCTTGCAGCTTTCCAGCCCCAGGATGGCTCCAAGTTGGCAGTGCTTTTTGAGTTTCAGTAGGGCCAGACAACTCGCATGAGCTGAGGGTCTGGTCCGTTGCTCTAAAGTGCCTACAAGATGGTCAAGCATGTGTGTTGCCTGGGCCAGGAATTGAAAACGAAGGGCTAGGTGGGGCCTGCTCACCCCACAAGTCCTGCTGCAGGAAAAGCCAAATGAACCTCTTCCATCCATACGTACATCCATGTGGCTGGAGAGCTGTGATCCACTGGCTCTTTACCTCCATCTTTTGTGGAAAAGTTAACGCCCTCTAGAGTTAAAAAGCCTCTGTGGAATCACACAGGACAAGTTTTAGCCTGTTGTAAAAAAAGATCCGAATCTTTACTAAAACTTAAAGGATTTTAACGAATTATCTCTACAGCAACCTGCTGGTTTCATCCCTGCTAAGATTTCCCTGTGATTTTTCTCCCAGGCCCCCATATGTGCTGCATAGCAGCAACTAGGAAAACCCTGATGCTATGTGCACCTGATGGCTGGCCCCAGAGCTTGTGATGCCCTCTCTTTCTCACTAGACCGTTGTTGTTCTGGAGCCACAAAGGGAGCAAGATTTAAAATGGTTCCCTTTCAAGCAGCAATGAAGCAGAGCAGCTCTCTGCAAGGTGACTCAGCCTGCCCTTGGGCATGTCTTTTTTGCTGCTGTTCCAGAAACCAAGAGGCAGAGCTTTCCAGCTGCACCCTTTCCCCTTCATCCCCGTCCCTGTCCCACACTCGCATCAAGGTCTATGATAGGCAGCAAGATAGAGCTGTTAAGATAACTCAGTGCTACGCAGACAGTCCTCATATCAGGATGGTCTTGTTGAGGGAGG
Source organism: Aptenodytes forsteri (assembly GCF_000699145.1). NCBI lineage: Eukaryota > Metazoa > Chordata > Aves > Sphenisciformes > Spheniscidae > Aptenodytes > Aptenodytes forsteri. Next base: position 273,251 of record NW_008794159.1, on the reverse strand, counting down.
TCGTGCTCTCCCTGTGCCTCCAGAGCTACTCTATAGGTGACTGGGCAATAAAGAATCAGTGAAAATCTCCTGCTCAGATTAAAGCTTGGTGTCAGTCGTTTTGCTTTCCAACAATTCCGCATAATGTTTCATTTTAAAATTTTGTTGTTGTTGTTTTCAGGGATTTTTTTTTAAAATAACTCATAAGAATTGTTGTCAACTTATTCACTTTTTAATCATGCTCTGCCAAGAGCAGCTGCTCCAGTGGTGAAAGGGTGTTTGTGTCCAGCTGCTCCCGAGACCCTAGTGAGCGAGCAGAGACGAGCACTTCCTTTGCTTTGGTTCAGGGCTGAGCCTTACATTGCTCCTTCTCCTCCTCTCTTCTGGAAGTACCACATCTGGACTGACTCCAAACCTGAAAAGCTTTAGCCCAGTTAAATAATTATTGTGACAGTTATGTGTCTCTTAAAACCACAGGCTTATTAGGGAACCATAATTTTGGTCGGTGCCTTAAGTACATTCTTCACTTTTGCCATCTTTTCAGTCCTTTCTAAGCTATTCCACATACGTTTTTAACATGTGCCAAAGATTTTACATATAAAAAGAGAGAAATTTTGGAAACAGCACTGAATAAGTTAGGTAATGTGATGTAATTTCAAGGAATAAGTCTGTATATTTTTTTCCCCCTACATGGTGTGTGCCACGTAGCTTGGAAGATCAGTTACCGCCTTGGACACATGCATGGTAGCTAGATGATTTTTCAAGAGACATGCTGAAAAAACAAAGTAGCCAAGCCTGAGCCCAGTGCGAAGAGTTATACAGCCTTTGACTTCAGTTAGTTACTAAACCCAAAGATGAATCTGACTGTAGAAATTAAAAATGTGTCAGAAAAAAAACCTGTAAAGCGCCCAAGGCACTGCTGATAAATACGAAACATTTGTGTCTTACTAAATGTATTTTTTCATAATTACCAGTATATGGATTTGTATTGTTCAAAGCCCTAACAGTGAATCTCCTGTGATGGATGCAGGATAAAACAGGACTAATTGGAAGCATTAATTTAGACAGAGGCAGAAGTTGACATGGAGCTCTGAGTAAGAGATGCTTTATATTGCCATAGCAAGTACAAAGTGCTTGCCTGTAATTTGCAAGCTCAAATCACACCACCTTCACAAAAAAATTGTTACAAACTGTTTCTGTGTCATTTTTTCCTCTTTTTGTTTTATTTCTCTCCTGATAAATATCTCGGACCCAAGGTCATCTTAAGGAAATAGTTGTAATGCAATAGAAACATTGCTGTAGGTGCTGCTGTGTTTCTGGCAATGTAATTGACAGTGAATGAGCATGCAGGAGCTGCTCCCAGCAGGGACATTTTTGAGTAAATATACACTAAATAAGCACGGCGGAATGAGAGAGTAATGTATCTGCATAAAGAGCTGCATGCTATACATCCCCTGAAAAATCTTTTGTGGTTTAGGCCTGTTACAGCAGAGGTGCATGTTGATTTTGCTGCTCCCTCTGCTTTATCTGCCTGCTCCCACCCTGGTCCCGGTTCAGTAAAGCGTTGATCATGTGTGACACTTCTGGCACGTGGGTGATGCCACCGACATCAGATGGAAGCGGCTCTCGCTCCAGTGCTTTGCTGAGGCAGCGTCCAAAACAAGAAGTCGGATTTTGACTGCATCAAAATACAACCTTAGGTAGGTTCGTGTTATCTTAGGCATTTCAGCCACTGACCTTGGTTCATGCCAGATAACTTGTTTTCCGCTACTATATACGAGTTACTGTTTGTGAATAATCTTGGGCCAAGCAGCTGTTTTCCACATCTTTGGTATGCAAGTACTTGAGTTTTATTTAAATCTCCTATTTGACTGACACACTAATTTCCAACAAAACAACAAAACAGGTAAAGGGGGGAATTAAGCACCCAAGCACCAGCTGTGCTGAGCTGTCATGATGGGTTCAGGTGGCCCACCCAGCACCCAGATTTGAAGAGAACAAATGATGAGCCTCTCTGCTCCTTTGACTACTCCTTCCAGTTCTTAATTGCCATTAATCTTCAGAATATTTCTTACTTCTCATTTGGTCATTGGTCTTCAGCTCCCAACGTGTTTTACTTCTGCTGGTTCCTTTAGTGTTTCCTATGTTCTCTCAGAGTCATTTGTATGCTGAATAATCTTACTAATCGCAGAGGGGTTGTCCTCGATTTACACCGGTGCAGCAGAAGCCACTATATGTCCCAGTGGACTTCTCCTGACACTGCTGTCAATGGTCCTGGAATTGGTCCCTCGAGCAAACCTTCCATTATTTATTTCCATCCAGTCCTTTCAACTCATATTGAATGGGGCTGAAACTCGGCACTTTATCTTAAATTACGTCCTTCATATAATGCTTCTTGGTATTCCTTCCTCTTGATGTCCTGACCTTTACTAAGGCTGTTGCTAATATATTCTCTTAGCCATGGTAGTTAATGTTAATGCAAAGACTAATGTTCTCCTGCAGCTTTAACGCTGGTATGCCACACTTAGTGCTCTGTCTCCAAACAGAATTGCTTTCTGATATTGCACTTTACCGTGGGAATAATTTTACTGCTCGGGTACAATGACAGCTGAGAATGCTTAAAAAGAGTGGGAGAGGAAAGGGAAAATGTAATAAGGCAAAAGTGTGACAACAAGACACTTATGTCAGTATTATCATTGCATTTCATGGGAATGTAACACCTGACTGCCACACAGCTCTTCCAGAATCTGTCTGTTGAGGGCCCAGCGATGTTTAATTGTAGTTCATTCAATGTGCTTGAACAGAAAGTTCTTCGTTTGTCATTAGCTCTGCTGCGCCCTAGTTTCAAGGTTATGTTTTGTATATTAATAAATTAGGTTCAGACCAAGGAAAGCCTGGATCAGAGCAGTGTAAGCAGTAAAAACATGTTATTAACTATTTCAGAGATGAATTTGTCTTTCCAAATGCACCACTGGGTACATGTGCATTTGCATCGTTTCTGAGGAAACAACCCACAGCTGTGTTTGAAGTTTGTTGCCGATGCATCAGGATATCTCAAGCCGCCCCTGGGACCCAGGCAGTCACACATATTAAGGGCAGTGCAGTGAAGCCAGGTGCTACCACTAAGGTAGGCACTGAAATTACCAAAAATCGAATGTTCCCATTACATGGCTGGCATTTCTGCACTTCCACCGGAAAAAAAAATCAATAGCCTTCAAGAGCAGAGCAGCCGGATCACAGGGCTAGACACACATCACACAGCAAAGCATTAGGACAGGCACCTCAGGACTTTGCTCCTGCGATGCTTTCTCAGCACGGGACACCCAGGCTGCACGTTTACTGTAAAGGCAGAGGTGTCTGAGCACTTGGTGCTCTATGTAGCCATACAGGGTTTCTGTGCAGCATTGCACAGCCACCATGCTCCTGGAGGGGAGATGGTGCAGGGGAGAGGTAGGAGAACAGCCACTCTCTGGTTTGCCTGCTGACTCCAGCCCCCGTCAGCAGTAGCTGAAGAGTAAGTACCACGCTTTGGGAACTATGTAATAGCCTGACTGAAATAAAATGAGGCTCCCAGTGTAGTTGCTGGAGGGGGAAGGAGAGAGATAAGATGTCCACGTCATATCACCGACAACATAACTGGTATTAACGAAACAGAAGTCAAGGATGAATGAACATTGAGGCTGAGCTAACTTTCACATGAAGAGAAGATCCCTGAAGGGCTGTGTGCTGACAGGGCAACATGGAAAAGCTGGTACATTTAATCTCTTCACAAGGGCTGTTCTGTGAATAATCAGAAGTTGTTAGGGTTGTCAGTCCAATTTCCTTCCAAAATAAAATTAAGTGTGGAGGTGATGACATTTCAGGAATGGGTGAAGTAGATTCTCTCCTGAATATAAATAGAGGCAGGTTTAACCAGAAAGGAGAGACAAATAAAATATCTTACTTTTAAAGTACTGTGCAAATAACGCTGTGATAGGGGTTATGCTCATTATTATTACTATTATTCCAAACAGTGATTCTATGTTGGTGGTGCAAAGAAGCACGTATGACAGTGCCAGCCTGTCACATTTAAGGCAGGATGAAACTCTAATGACCTGAGTCCACTATGAACACTTAAACCATTGAATGTAAATGATATTTTGGATATGCAATGTGTTCCTATGAAAAGACAAGACCAACACATGTTCAAAATAACATTCCGAAGTAGCACACACATATTGGTAGTGGAATTTTTGTAAAAAAAATGCAAATGTGCATGTAAAAAGAGACCATCCACACAGAAAGGTGAAAAAATTTACCTTGTTGTGTAACTGCATTCATGCTGAATAGGAAATACGAATTGCAGAAGTGAATGAACTGCAGAGTTGATAGAGCATATTTTTATAAAGTGAGATCCTCTTCCTAACTTCATATGTATTTCCATTTGAATTACTGATCCCCTGACTAATCAAGTACACTGTATCACCATGTCATCTCACCCTTATGTTCTTTGTGTATGATATTGCATATCTCCACCTCTTGAATCTAATTCAGGAGCAATAACACTGAATGAAATATAAGCAGCAGAGTCCTGCTCTCATTAGCAGAAATTATATCCAGCTACTGCTGTGACCTTACTTATAAGAACATATGATTTACTACACCAAGTTGGACCATCGTTCCTTCCAGACCAATACCCAGCTTCAAAGGATGGCAAAAAATCCATATCTCAATACATGTGCAATCTTGCAATTCACCTAATGGAGCAAAAAACCCTTTCTTCATCTCTGCAGTGAGCAGCTGATATTTTCAAGAAGGGAGTTTGATCTTTCCCTTTTATCTTTGTATGTCCTAATGCAACATGCACCCCTGACACGCTTGAGTTTCAGGCATGCACCTCCATTTTTTGCAGGCTGTGGAGGGGCTTCACTGGCCCCCTTGGGCCATCAGCAGACCTCCTTGAAGAGCAGCTCACGGAGCACCCATGTGGCTCAGTGCAGCTGGGCCATGATGAACATCCAGGTTATTCTGAAATCGGCCTTAGCTGAAGCCACGTTCAACTCAAGACAGCTAAGAGGCAATACAAACTTTTGTTCCAGAAGCCAGAAGAAAGCTGTCGCTAGTCTGTAGGAAGGATGAACAGAAATGAAAAGTAACGGCTCACTTCTTTCCCTAGCAACCTTACATCCACTCCGGAGGCTTTGCTAGCCCTGTATAATCCAGCAGATAATAAAAGCAGCACGTTACAGCCTTTCTGGCTAATTTATGTGTATCCTTACATCCTCAGGCTGTGCTCACAGGAGAAAATCTGGACGTGGAAACTCTCTCTACCTTTTATAGCCCAAGTCCATCTTGGGAATTATTCCCATTCCAGTCTGACCCTTTGTACCCCAAACCAGTAGCCAGTCCCCATACTGGAAATGCTGACTCCCTTGGTCCTGGCCTGGTTTGGTTCTCACTTGCCCAGATGATAAACTGAGACAATGAATAACTGCACAAGCACCCCCCCTGCATTTACTCACTCTGAGGCACAGTGTCCCTTTTCCTTCAGCTGGGCAATGGTCAAAAAATCAGAGTAAAGCTTTTCTGCAGGTAAATATAATAGTTACTTTCTAATTGTGTGTAACCTGCTCACGTAACAAATCAGTGCAAGCTCCTCATTACAAGCTCTCATTGGAGATCAAGCACAAGGATAACCAGGCACTTGGAGGTAATAATGTGTTTGAAGGGGGCATAAGTAATTAATCATCCAAATTACTTCCAGTGAGCAGATGAAATGACTGAAATACCTTCAGGGTTTGTAGAAGTTAGTCAGCCTATGCATAACTGTAACATCTCTTCTGGCTGCAGTATCAACATTTCTGTACCTGCAGCTGGAGAATTTAAGCACAGCTTTTGCAAGTAGAGAAGAAAAGGTCTGCATCGTCGAAGCAGAAGGTCCATGAGTAGGGTGCTCTGTTCTGCCTCCTCGCCAGTTGTCATACAGTGTGTTAACAATATTTGAAATCAGCCATGGATCAGAAGTTACTAGGAAAGACAGACAGAGGGATAGACAACCTGTTCCAATAAATGTTTCCTTAGAAAAGACAAGCTAAAAATGACTGTGCTGTAATGAAAGAGTATCCTGAGTCCAGAATAAGCGTCCTTGATTGATAAGTAAATCGGCATAAATTACTTAGAGCTAGAGGCTTAGTCCTGAAGAAATTAGGTTTGGAAAAGATGTATCATCTGGTGCTGGGATCAAAAGCCTCTGGCTTGGTTACCTCCAACTACAAGCGGGAGGATTTTGAAAGGAGTGCAGCAGATCTAGGAGCTGTGATTTTTTGGAAAAAGGCTTACGCATGAAGAAGTGGCTCCTACTTCCTCATGCTACCTGCCGCTTTCCAGTTCAGCAGGCGCCAGACGTCTTGCCTTGCAGGGGTCAGGCGCAGCTGATGGGTAGCATGCTGTTTCTTTGAGAGGAAGCAGCTCCTAGCTTCAGCTGAATTAGTGCTTGCCCACTTACCCTCTAATATGGGAAAGAAAAATGCTTCCTAATGCATTACCATGGAAAGGCTGCCAGGCCCTGCTCTAGTCCACTCTTCATGCCAATGAAGTGTTGCTCTCTGAGGCTTGCTGTTTGGTGTTCAGTAGAAACTGGTTCCAAATGTCCAAAGCAGTGGGATTTCCCTTCCTGGAAAGCATTGCAATACAGAGACGACATTTCACCTTTTCAAACATCACTTTTATTTATCCCTTTATTGTACTAAACAAATCCTCGGTTTGCTTTATGATGATGCCATCTAAATGTATAGAGGGATACAAAGTGGGATTCATCTCACCTAATTTTCATCACCTGAAAGCTGGACATCTAGTTAAAGCTCATCATCCTCTATGTGACCTCTTTTGCTAATGGCAAGAGAGGAGCCTCTCTGGGGTACTGGTCAACCTGTGGATGGGGTGAATTGCCTGCCAGAGCTACAGCTATCTTAGATTAAGCATGTAACTTTTACATATCTGAAGTTACTGTTTTGGGGAGTTGTCAGAAACCTTTTTAAGATGGCTTTGAATCCTCCTTTCCCCCTTCTTATTGCTGCTTGTGAAATGGATACCCTTGCTTGAGTCAGCATCTGTGACACCATCTACATCCTCTCTTCGGCGAGATCCTTTTTTAAGCTTTCCATCAGAGGCCACAGCTATTTGTGTTGTTGTCAAAACTCTTCAAAGGGTCCGGTGACATTGATGGTAGGTCTCTTAGAAGCCAAAGGTTCTGCAGTAACATAAATAGGATCAGCAGCACTAAGTGCAGGTGAAAGAAAAGCCAGCTGCACATCCTTTCTGTCTCCCTTGGCAACAGCATCCTGCCAACAAAAACTGCTGCCAAGTGAAGGCTGGAAAGGAAGGGATGTGCATTTGCAAAGCTGGGGCTGGACAAGCTTTGTGTGAGGGGTGAGCTGTCAGACCAAGGAACACTCGTGTGCTTTTAAAATTATTTTTGGTTTGTTCCATGTGGTTTTGGACAAGGGAATGCACAGAGCCTCTGTCCTTATGAAGAGTTTTCATCTGAAATTCCAAATGACGGTCTCTGCAGTTTTAAGCCATATGTTTCCATCCATGACAGCACACAGGGAAGAAATCTGTGGTGAGTTACTACTTACAGATGTGGCAAATCCTCCAGCAAAGGTTAAAATACATGGCATGGTTCTCTTGTTACACCAGCTGCAGCTTCGTGCTAAATCATTGTTTCAGCAGCGAGCTCTTAATCAGCCATGAGTTCTAGAAACTGCTAAACAAGCTGATATTTGCAAGGACCAATTTTTTTTTTTATAATGCACTAAATATCTTTATTTAGAAAAACCTTCAGACTGGAAACAGTAAGGGTAAAAAGTGAACTGCAGATGGCAGGGAGAAAAGGAGCGTCAGCATGAGAGCACAAAAATGCAAAGCAGATCTAAGATTATTATTTGTACTCTGTCTTTCCACGTCCTCCATGAAATGATCATGGCTGTGAAAACAGAGTTTGTCTAACTACGGGTAAAATATACTTGTGATACAATATATGCATCTGCCTAGCCTTCCTGATAGGGACTTCAGTCCCCGAAAATCAGCACTGGGGTCACTGTTGGAGGCTCCGTAGCTGCTAGTGCTGCCGAATCTCAAACCTATTGCCACAGCATCATTCCTTTCTGATTTGGCCACAGCGTCAAAAAAGAAGTCTGGCTGCAACATGCTTGTATCCAAGGCCTGAAAAAAGGAGGATCTTCTCACCTGGTATGAGAAGAGAGAAGAAGGAACTGGCTTTTCTCTCTAGCAAAATATTAGGAATGAATTTTGTGAGGAGCCCATATAACAAAACTGCTCAGGCTGCAGCACCCCTGGATACAGCAGAGACTCTGAATCAAAGACTGAGTAGTGGGGATTGCCCTCTGACCCCTGGGGGATTCCTACACTGCTCTCAGGAAGCCCCCAACTTGTTGCTCTCGTACCGTTTCCCCGTGCCTTTTGAGGGATTGGTAGTTGGCTGCACAGGGCACATTTTTGTGCTTTTCGGGCAGTGTGTTCTTCCAGACACCCAGCTGTGCCAGAGAGAAAGAGAGAAACAGAAAAAAGAAGAAATGGAAGAAGGGAGGCAGGATTATGGCTTTAGGAATCACAGGATCTGTGGACTTCTTTATGGTTACAAAGTAGACATTGCCCATTCACCACTGAGGAGTGAAGAAATAAAATACAGAACATGCATTTTGATGCCAGGGAAGGAGGAGAGAAGATCATCGCTATTTCATTCCCCATATTTTCCTCTGACAGGAATATTAATATCATTAGAGATAATTGAATAAAGTGGAAAGTCTGGTGGAGATACAGAAGGAGGTAGATCTGTAAAATCCATCCACACGCAAAAAGCTAAATGCTGCACTGGAGGGAGGGCACTCTGCCTTGAAATAGGGACTGAACAGCCTCACAAGGACGTGCAGCCGGGGTGCTTGTTGCTGTTTTGTTCCCAGAAAACGAGAACTGCCAGCAATCCTCTGGCATCTGAATAGACCCGTGTCAGACAAACTGTATCTGGACTTGATGGGAAACCAAGCTGGAATACCAAGCAGCCCTTCGATCTGCTGGCGGAGAGTGGAACTGGCTCAGTAAGTAATCTTGCCTTGCAGTTGCAAAGGTACTCCATAAAGGAGCAAGCCCTCTTGCTGCACAGCCCTGCAAGACACGCCTGCCTGGGCTGTCTCTGTCCTCATTCCTCCAAACCAGTTCCAACAATAACAGCAACTCCTGCGTGCAGCTGCCTCATTAGGGAGAAGATGTATTTTTCCTTTTTCTACTGAGGGATGAAGCTTCCAAATCTGTGTGATGTGAGCAGGTGAGGATGTCTGCTGACAAGTCCAAATGATATTTTCAGGTAAGTGATTACCTTGAACAAGCAGCTAGAGTCAGGCTCTTTCTTTTTCTTACCCTCCTCTCAGTAATTACTGTTGTCCTAGATTGTCAGTAAGCCTTTTCACAAGGTTTAACGGCTCAGATGTCTGTATATATTTAGCTGAATAGGGTATCTGAAGCATTTCTAAAGCACCTATTTCCATAGTATCTGTGAGTCTCTAGTGCAGTGGGAGAATGAACTGGGAGCTGCCCGCTCTGTGACTACACGACACTGTCCTATTTGTATCACCCATTGTTTAACTCCCTGGAGGACCAGAAATGAATTTTGATTTACAGGCTCACTCTCTCGAAGTCTGTGATGGAAGTGCATCTTAGAGGCAATAATAGTGTTCCGCAATGTTTTTATATCGTTAAAGGACTGGGACATCTTGCCACATGAAAACTGGAGCTACCGTTACTGTTGTTGCACAGGGAGTGTCAGCGAGTACTGCTTAATTTGTTTGTACATGTGATTTCCAGAGCTTCTGCTGATGCTGTTTTATGTTACTGCAAAAAGAGCTGTTACTCCGTGTGTCTCATTCCCTGCATTTTACCAAATACCTTGTGTATCGAAGTTGGAGTTGATCACCCTGTCTAATACTTACAAGGAAAAACAGACAATAACTTGTAAGTTATTATCTAGGAGTTCTGGCATGACAGCCACTGATAGACAGGCAGAGAAGAGAAATTTTCTATGCAGAGTAACCTACTTTTTTTTCCCTCAGTTCTGCCACCAATCATGGAGATGAAATTTACTTAACTCTTTGTTTGTACAAAGGCTGCTTTATTGTGAGTGAAAATCATATTGCTTTGACAGATTACGAAGAAATGACCGTAACAAAAATGACCATAACAAAAGTAATAATATATACTTTCTGCACAGTTTCCATCTATTAAGGATTCATTTTGCTCCCTGTAACATTTTAGGTTTGCTGAGAGACACATGAGAAGTTAATAGTATCGCGAAGAAAGCTTTCGTTACAACTATAACGTTGCTGTTGCTTTGAACGGGTTTTGCACAACCTTCTCTCACTATTAGTAAGTCAAGACTGTTGGAAGCACAGAGAGGCTTCAGCATCCCGTATACTGCCCATGTGCACCCAAGCCCTGGGTCTGTAGATAATGGGTCCTTTGTAGGATGGCTCCCTTTGCTTCCCTTGCCCGCAGCAGTCTGAAATAATGAGTCCCGCAGTAGGTCTCTGCACAAAAAGCTTTTCCTGTCTTCCTAGAGCAAAAATGTTTGCCAAGTACTGCTCAGGGTGGCTCTGTTTGTCTTGCTGCGAGGTCCGAGGTAGCAGAGGCCAGAAGGGGTCAAACACCAGACTGAGCTTGTTGTGCATATTCATTTGCTGTAGAAAATGTGAATGTGGAGCTCAAAAGTTTCCACTGTATCTCTGGCAATTAAGACTTGGTCCAAAGTCCGCTGAAGTCATTGGGAACCTTTCCACAGGCTTTAGATCAGAAGTTATGTAAGTTTGTGTTGTGTAAAGGGGGTGCCCCGGGGAGGCTGAATGTGCGAGCTGGCTCGACAGCCGCTTGCCTGCTCTGCCATGTCATGCAAAAAGGCTGTTCTCGAACTGCCCATGAAGTGTCCCGTGCAGCACCAGGCAGTATTAACTCCTAAATGAAGCCTTTTAATGTTGTCCTATGCCAGGAGACTGGCTCCCAGCGGGGAGTCCCGAGGTCCTGAGATAAAACAGTCAAAGAACGTCAGCTGCTGGGGCTGGAATCGCTTTGTTTTTCTGGTTTGGAGGGAGGCAGTTCTGCCTCCTGCGTGTAAATAAAAGGGTTATGAGGAAGTTCCCAACTGGTAGGACCCTGCGGATTTCATAGTCTGGGAAAGCAAAATATTCCTAACCCCCGACTTTTCTGAGACTCGCTGAGGACATCAACCGCAGTCTTTTAAAACATTGCTGTAAAGGAACTCCTTCATTTTCTTCACATATGCAACTGTACACACCATTTCTGGACTCCTCATAAGTGTACAATGGGAAGAAGCACTGCAGGGAGATCCTGTTGAGATTTGAACCATTGCACCAAGTTGTCAGGAAGGAGTTTTTTATGGCTAAATGTACATTGGCACCCTCTGTGTACACTCTGCTGTCACTCTGCTGTGCTTCATCCTTGAGTTAATTAATTTTGTACTTAATATTCCCTTCTTGGTTCACTATGCAAGACCACAGGATGACACAGTTCACACCACAGAGACGTCAGGTCAGTCAGCCTTCTCATTAGGGTTGAATGGTTTTAATGTAGTCATAAAACTAGACTCCGAAAGTGGGAATTTGACATACAGCATATAAAAGCCAAACCAGTTTGACCCCTTCTGAGCATAAGCTCCTACACCTTAGAAATGGCCCCTTATGAAAAAACTTAATGGTGTGAACTGACCTTTGAAAATGTGATTTATTATTATTTGCTATAATGTGCTTACATCAGTCTGTATTACCGTTATGCCAGCAGATAGTAAGGGCTGCCAGTCCTTACCCCAAAGGCCTCACGCTCTAAGTAAGATCAGTGCTAAGAGTCTTAGGCAGCCAAAACTGAAGGATTTTGGCAAAGAGCTGCAGGACTGCACTTTGAACTGACCAAGAGCATCTGCTATGTGCCATCTCACCTGGGATATCAAAACTTTGGCCATAACAACTTAATAGCAACCAGAAGGTTTCCTTTCAGTGGTAGTCTGATTGAGGGTAAGCTGAGGCACCGGGGGACGGTTGGCGTCATACCCACCATGGCCCTTTTCTCAGTGCGGGTGCATTTGTGAAGCAGAGACAGAGATTGGGAAAGGAAGAAATTTGAAGGGGTTGGTTAAGTCCGTTTCTGTGCCAAATGCCTCCTGCGCCTTAGTAGAGAAATTCAGAATATCATTTTCCTTGGCTTAAGCCGAAGTTGCCAAACAGGGCAGTCTAATATCAGGGACCTCAATAAGAGTCCCACTTTGTAAGACATTGCATATCCTCAAGTGATAGAAAAATAAGCGGGAGCTCTGGGCAATCAGGTCACAGCGAATCCAGCCAGAGCATGCTTAGGTTATGATGCAGAGCATCTGAAAATACTGATTCCAGCTTTACTTTTGCTTTCCAGTTGGCTGTTGATCAATTATAAAGCCAATTAATTCTACTTAAAAAGGCCAGCAAAGCCCACTGTGAAGTCCTTATTATCAGCTGATTCTCCCTAAATATACAGCACTGGCTATTTTTACAATGATCTACTAAGTTGAATATTTTTTCAATAGTTAGGGGCACAGATTAGCTCTGGTTGTCACTGAGGGAGTTTCTGTGGTCCATTCAAGCAATAAAAAAAAGTCCTAAGAAGCTGTAGCTTATGGGGCCACAGTGGCTCTGCAGAGGCTGTTAAAGGGAGTCTAGCAGATGAGCAAACCCTGACTGCCACAGCCTAAGACAGCCAAATGTCATGGTGGTTACTGTTTATTGTCAGATAAATTACTTCTGATGTAGTATTTCCTTTGAATAATTATTCATACTTTACAAGCCACCTAAAGGTACTAGCTAAATGCATCTGGCTTCCCGTGCCTGATGTGTGGTGACCTGCTATCACAACAGACTGCCCCAGAGAGATTATACATCTTTATAGCAGCAAGCTTCTGATGTGTCAGTATTTCAAGAAGTGGAGATGGATATTAGGTAGGTTTTTAGCCAAAGGTCGGGGTTTCTAACCCCAGGGCACAATATGCAGAAAAGCTGTCAACTTCCTTATTCCTTAAGGAATATCCTGAAGAAAAACATTAACCCAATAGAGATGTTTTTTCTGCGCATGAGGTGTGAGAGAAAGTAGTTACAGAAAGAACATCCAAAAATTTTAGCAGGCATTACAATCATTATAATCTACTATCTCAGATCTGTCAATGCACTTCATCTTGTGTGCTCAGAACAGCTGGCCTAAAGTTTCCTGAAACATTATCTCCACACACCAAATAAAAAAAAAATCGTCATCCTTTCCTCTTTGAATTTGTTCTGTGGCAGCAACTTGTCTTGGCATGAAATATTAGCCATATGGACACTAGAATATCTGCTTTGACCTTGACCTCAGAGTAAGTGCTGCCAAAAATGTGAAGATAACTCCTGCCTTTCATTTCCAAGAGTGATGCTCCACGAGTATAGCACGATCTGCTCTCCTGGTTGCATCTCGGTGTACAGAATATGTTTTTTTCTTTGACTAGGTGTTCTGCTAAAAGCATATTGTCTGCAGCTGGCTAGGAACTGGGAAGCAGTATCCCAGATGATGGTTTATTTGGCAGAGATATTTATTTCAGAAATAAAAAAAAAATGAGCTAATTTTAGCATCAGGCAGTGGAAAGTGCATTGCTTGTAATTGGCTCTCACGACGTTATCCAATCAGTGTTTTCATCTTCTGGATACTCTGCAAAGTAACAGGAGGTTTCTGGGGGCAAGACGAGGTGAATTTTGTTGGTTGCAGAGCTCTGTGCTGTTCTGGTTCAGAAATTATGGTTAGTGATCAAAGTAGTGCATTTAGCTGGGTAGGAGGAATAGGTACTGCTCTTCTGGTGAGTTTTTGCTGCGTGTATTGCACTGCTTGCGAATGGGTGTGAATGATGGACAGGATTCAGAATAAACACATTTCATGGCATTTGCATCTGCCCAATGTGCAACAGAGCCCTAGGGCCCAGTGGACACCTAATCAGAGATCTTCTTTCATTTTCTCAAGGCCCTGTCTTCCTTTTCTGCTGGTGCCCATAACAGATATTCCCAAGTAGGGTAGAACTAAATGGCATAACAATGCCCACGGAGAAAGCTGGCAAGCCTGGGAAGGGTGGAGAAGGGGGCAGGAAGGTACTCCACAGTCTTGGCTGGAAGGTGATCATTTCCCAGTTTGGAGTCCTGCAGCTTTGACGAACTCATCTCCCTGATTTGTTAAGGCTGTGACAACATTTTTCACCTTGACACCGCTGGTTGAAATTCACACTAGCACAACGCTAATGATGCCATCTGATGATGCTCAGTGGACTGTGCAAAATGGATTTATTCCGTGTGCTTCCTAGTGGGCAGAGATCCACATTACACTCGACAGCTTCAACATATGGAAATGGTGACGTGTGATTGATGTGGTCCCTGCAGGTCACGCTAACTCACGGTGTGTTAGCACTGCATCCCGGAGAGGCTTATGCTACTGCAGCTGCCCACATCCGTTATCTGGACTAGGAATAAATGGAAGAATTGATGTTCCCGGTGGTGTGAATCTGGCACCTCATGAAATGATGTGCACCACAGAGGGTGGCGGGAGGCAAATTTCACACAATCCAATCCCACAGCACATGTGAGCACAGAACAGGTTACAACCAAATATTTGTATATGGGCGCGAAGGGCAGTTGTGTTAGATTAAGTCAGACCCCTAATAATCACGTGGCTTTTTAAAATGGCTGTGATAGCTATGTTTTCTTGTTCATTTTTAAAATTTGGAGATTTCCACATCTCATACTCTAAAATAAGTGACTAGATTTTCTGAAATTGCTAAGTAAAGGACAGCATATATAACCCAGGAAGCCCTCTCATCAGACATCCCTTCTTGACCTAATTTTCAGCAAGGGCTAAGCAGCTGCTCTCTCAAAAAACAGATTGCTTAATGGCATCCAAGACTGGAGGCAGCCAAATTTAGGATTTTGCAGCCAAAAGAACGAGCGGACTGAGGTTCTCCATAATGATGCGGACGTTCATCTGGGAGGCCTCCTGGCCAAAACAAAAATGAAAACGTCTTTTGTTTCTACCCCTAAAGCGTAGGACGCTTTGTAGCTTCTACAAGGAAATCACCTGCCTACGGCACTTTAAAACACTCTCCTGAGTCCATACTACAAGCTCCTCTCTCCCTTTGCCGCAGAGATTCCCTGCAACCTTCCTGTTCCCACCTCGCCGCTCCCGTGGCCACGGGGCCACCGCAGCCCCTGTGGATTTTCCTTTCTCTTCCTACTTTCCCAGCCAACAAAGTTGGATGCTAACTCTTCTGTCCTTCTGCAGAACATGGAAGGTATTCCTTCCAGCCGTGCCATTCCCTGTCCGCTGGTCCCTCCCTGATGTCTCACCCTCTCTCTGTGTTTTTTCCTCCAGGTGTTCTACTGATCTTGGCACTGACAGAAGAGCTGGTGTTTTCTGTTCAGGTACTGTCTCCCACTGTCTCCTCCTCTCAGGGCTTCCTGATGGACACTACCACTATCACAGCCATGGGAACAACACCTCGCCACAAAGACCGCCATGCGGCAGAGCCCCTTCCCACGTCCGCTCGTGCTATTCCCCGTCCCGTCAGCCTGGCGGAGAAAGCCCCTTCCACCGGGCAAAAGCAAGCGAGCGGCCCTCGCGTCGGTGAAAAGGAAACGTATCATTTATACAACCAGAGTGCTTTGTACTCGGGACAGACTCGCCCCAAGGGGAAAATATTCCAGGTTTTCAAAGGCAACTTCACAGAGTCCTCAGAGCCTTACCTAAAGACGACCCTGCACTCTCCCTTCCCTACCCTGAGGAGCCCTTTCACAGACCACCCGTTTCAGTCCCAGACCGCAGCGTCCAGCGATCCAAATGGCACAGGGCTGGCAAGAACTACACACTCAGACCCTTCTCCCCACCGCAACACCTCGGGAAGCCTTAGGGAAGCAGAGCGAGGGGACGGGGCCGAGCTAGTGGTGCAGGAGGCAGATTTTGCCACCACAACTGCTGGACCATCAACTGATCCTGAAGCAGTGTCGGTGCCTTTTAAACCCACCCGCTACGGTGTATGGGATATGCTGAGCAAAAACAACTCTTGGGTAACCTTGAATCTCAGTACAAATGTCCCTCTGTTTGCTGGCCCTGGATCTGCAACAGCAGCAGCAGGTCACTCGGTTCAGACCAGTTTTGACGTCGGCATCTCCTCCCCGGCAGCGGGAGACCCCAAGGGACCCGCTCCAACGCAGCACGGCGCGGTGACTAACGCGACCTTGCTGGGCAGTGCTCTCTCTGCAGCGCCTGCCACGAGGTTGTCCAGCTCCATTTCCACGGCTGGCTCCACCGCCACCGGGAACTTCCTAAACAGACTGGTTCCTGCTGGGACCTGGAAACCCGGGGTGCAAGGAAACATCTCCCATGTCACTGAGGGGGACAAACCCCAGCACAGAGCAACCATCTGTCTCAGCAAGATGGACATTGCCTGGATCATTCTGGCTATCAGCGTACCTATATCCTCATGTTGTAAGTTAATTGGTGCTTTATTTTGCTGTCTCTTTCCTTAAAATTCAGATTTCGGCCCATGATTCAAGGACCAGGTGGAGAGGTAACAGAGGCAGGGCGGCTTGAGATGGATGAGAAGCGATCACTAGACAGAGATCACATTCACTGACCAAAGTGCTTAGCTTCAAAATGCAGGGCTAAAATGTTTACACTCAAAGCATACTTGCTCTGTTGCTATTAGAAATCACTTAGTCTCTTTGGGCCCTCCATTTGAGGGTGTAACACAAGGCTGAACAATTCTAGAAGGCAAAGCAGCTTTACTTCAAGGTGTTTAAGCTGGTGACCAAAAATCATACAAATCTTTAATCTAGGAACCACTATATGCTGCCCTGGAATTGGATTTAAAAAGCCCACTGCTAACCCAAAGGATTAATGACAGTTGTAATGACTAATACCTTAGGAAACACCAGTTTTCCAGCACAATAAAATATTTCATTGCAGGCAGTTCATGAACTATCAGATTTTAAAGTCTCATAACCAAAGTGCTGGTTTCCTCCATTTTAAGTCCGACTTTGCAGCTGCCAAGGGAGCAGGAAGAGTTTGAAATCCTGGCCTTCAGACGCCAGGAGTCAGCCACCTGCAGGACCGGGGCAGGTTGGGTTCCCAGAGCTGGCTTAGGGTCTCGTCATTTGACTCAGTTACAAAAAACACATGAGAAATTATGAGAAAGCTTGTGAGTGGGTGCCAGGGTGTCCCCTGCTTAGCTGGGTTATATCAGCGAGGTGGGACAACATATTCTCTGGGGTTTCACAGTTGCGGGGTGTGATTACGCTGATCTGTCTAGAGTGAAACAAAACCAAACATTTCCCAGCCTTTGCTGCCTGAGGAAACATAAAAGGGTAGCAGCCAACAATATTGAGTATTAATTCTGTTATTTACAGCTACGAGCCGTACTGAGGACAAGGCTAGATGAGCTGACCGAGCCAGTCTCGCACACAGCTTACTCCTGCCAAAAAGGAGTAAGTGCTGCTCTCTCCTGCCCTCTCCCGAGGCGCAGCCACCTGATCCTGCCCCTCTCCTTCTGCCTGGGCCTGACCTGACACCTCCCTGAGACACTTTCAGATTGCTAAAGTGGCCAAAAAATATTCACTCTGCTCTTTGGTATTTTCTGTCCACCCAGTGAGCTGAATCAGCTCCCCGCAGGGTCAGATGAGCACGAGACCTGGCGCAGATGAGGCTGCAGGAATACACACCTGGAGAGGGAGCCACACTAATCCTCTCAGCAGCCGCAAATTATTGGATTGGCTCAGCATATCTGTTAGACTTGCACCTCTGGGACCATCGGTTTCTGCTATTGCCAGCATGGTTAAAACCACAAGTGAGAACAAAGCTTAAACCTAAAAAATGGACAATCAATCAAAATAAAGAGAAACCAAAGCAGAAGTATGCATACATACTTCTGCGAAAGATGGAGAGGAGAAACTGGGATATAGCAAGCACATGATGAGAAGCAGCAATATTTGATGAACAGTGCCTTGTCTATCAATCAGTAGAAATAGAGGATCAAATAAATTCTTCCAAACATTATGTTTTGGGCCAATATTCAGAAAGAAAGCTGATCTGGATGGAAATCATCCAAATACAAAACAGAAAATATAATACCATACAACACAAGCATAGGAAGCATAACCAGTGTGTAAACTGGTCTATGATTCTGCCTGCAGTGTGCCATATATGAGCTAATAACTAATGATAGTTATTATTATTAATAATAATAATAATATGAAGAGTCTGTTGGCAGGACTTCTACCCCACTATTCATTAAATAGTGGTGTTTAAACTTTTCTTCTTATCATATGTGCCATAACAGTATGTGTTTGTATGACTGTGCCTATTCTGTTTCTTGTATTTGTAAGCTACATTTTTTAAAGAGGCAAATGTTATTTTGAAAATTATCTATACCAGCTCTAATACAACTGAATGTTTAAATGATTCAAATATTTAAGTCCTGCTTTCAGGACCAGATTTCTGAGGATGGTCTTCGGTGGGACTCTCCTTTTAAAATCTGGGGATCCTCAGACATATTTCAGAGTTGAAATGAATGGCAGGCAGGTATTTAAATGGGATTTTTTTGGATCTGGCTGAAGTGCCTAGGGAATTGCTTTCATCCAAAAGTTATGCTGTTTAAACTATGCCATGATAAGTGCTGTTGTACAGGCATAGGTTATTCCTATAGGAGAAGAAAAATAAGTTAAAACAACCTAAAGCACTTTTACCCAGATGCATATGTATCAGTCATGGCTGCCCTCTGTGCTGCACACCGGAGGGGCACTTTATTTCCTGACCCTCAGGCATCTGTGTATCTTCAGGCACGGGTGTGCGGTGTGCGGTATGGGGTGTGCAGTGTACAGCGTGCAGTGTGTGGTATGGGGTGTGTGGTGTACAGCGTGCGGTGTGCGGTATGGGCTGTGCGGTGTGCAGTATGGGGTGTACAGCATGCGGTGTGCGGTATGGGGTGTGCGGTGTGCGAAGGGGACTGTCGCCACCTCCCGGGCACAGGCGCCTGCAGCTGAGGACAGAAGGCCCCGTGCTGGCATTTGCTCGTCGCTTCTGGTCTAGAGGGGGCTGATGCTAGAGGCGGACGAAGAGTACAGCCATTTGGTTTTCATTTCATCTTCAAGGGGTGAAAATGTTTTTGGTGAGAGGCTCTCACAGCTGTTGTGGGCATGGACTGAGAAAACACTGTCCTGCTCCTGGCTTGGGACGCTGAAAGGTGGAGGTATCTCGGATATTGAGATTCAGCCCCATGCTCTTAAATATCTGAACTGCCTTAGGAGGGAACAAGCCACGGAGAAAGTCACTGAGGACTCCTGTCATGGGAGGTTATTGCTGCCTTGGAGCTGCGGGCTGGTGGCTCTGTGCTCAGGCTGGCACCTTCAAGGCTGCTAGCCAGACCCACCGAGGGGGACAGCAAGCCCTGAGCTGCTGCTGCAACACCTGTGAGAAAGGATAAGGCCCTGCACCAGGGGGAGAGGCAGCCCCGAGGCAGGGAAGTTAGCAACGCACCCTGGAAAGAAGTGGAAGGAGGTGAGGAGAGGCAACCAGAGCCTGTGCATGGCTGCAGAGCTGCAGGAATCTAATTAACTCGGCTCCCTCCTCCTGCTAATGAGGAGTGTCCCTGAGCCAGCTCGCTGACGTCTGGGCTGTTTCCAGAGCCCTTGCAGAGCTGTGCAGTGGCCAGCGCATCTCTCCTCTGCTGGGAGCCCTTGTGCCTTTCCCCATAATCTCTCCCCTGCGCGAGGGGTGGCGAGGAGGCTGGAAAAGCCTTCCTTCTCGGGGGGCTTCTGGGCACAGCTTGTGCTGCCAGAAATCCTCAGAAGGGAAGACACACCATGATGCTGCAGAGACACATCTGTCCCTCTCTGATGCATGGCACAGTAGGGCCCCACGCACTGCTCATTGTCACACCTTTTATTGACAGGCACCTGGTAAATGAAAACCTGTGGGCATTTTAACCTCCATAGCAGGGGAAGTGACCTGCTAGAGAGTGACCACAGGAGCCCTTGGCTCCTTGTCCCCACTGGAAGAAGTGCCTGGGATGCTGCACTTCTCCTCACGGAGGAAAGACCCTGCCAGGGCTCCT
Organism: Aptenodytes forsteri; assembly: GCF_000699145.1. Classification (NCBI taxonomy): domain Eukaryota; kingdom Metazoa; phylum Chordata; class Aves; order Sphenisciformes; family Spheniscidae; genus Aptenodytes; species Aptenodytes forsteri. The sequence goes on along the minus strand of NW_008794159.1, from coordinate 253,075 downwards.
CACTGGTCCGTCCCTGCCATGGGGATTTGCACCTAAGAGCAGGAGGCAGCAGAGGGTTTGTTCAACATCGCTGTGCCCTGGCATCTGAGCCCCACTGAGTACTGGCAGGTCCTGCCAGCCGTGCTGGTGGCACGGGTCAGTGGCTATAGCAGTAGCCTGAAGACCTGGTCCTCAGGAGCTCGCCTGCTGAAGTAAGAGATGGTATTTAGCCTCTCCATCCTTACAGTACATATTTCTTTAAGGATGCATAGGTTTCTGAGTCCCACTGAAATCCCTTAAAATGTGTTGTGATTCCCCAGCCAGCAGCAACTAAGCACCACAC
>NW_008794159.1:236313-252594 GCF_000699145.1 Aptenodytes forsteri | reverse complement strand
TCCATCACGCGTAATGGTTACTTGGGAAGACAAACGCCATCACTCCAAACGTCTCCCCCTTCCTTCTTCTTCCCCCAGCTTTATACGCTGAGCATGACGTCATATGGTATGGGATATCCCTTTGGTCAGTTGGGGTCAGCTGTCCCAGCCGTGTCCCCTCCCAACTTCTTGTGCACCCCCAGCCTACTCACTAGTGGGGTGGTGTGAGAAGCAGAAAAGGCCTTGACTGTGTGTAAGCACTGCTCAGCAATAACGAAAACATCCCTGTGTTATCAACACTGTTTCCAGCACAAATCCAAAACATAGTCCCATACAAGCTACTATGGAAAAAAGTAACTCTATCCCAGTCAAAACCAGCAGAAAATGCTAGCCAGAAAAGTAATGCTTTGAATTTGAATGCGTGAGCCACGTCTGCTGCGTGAACCTGAGGAAATTGTTTCACCTTTTCGTACCTCAGTTTCATGGTAGAAATAACTGGGGTAATGTTGCTAACCCCATTTGAGAGCTGCAAAAATGAAGGATTCTGTATCATTGCATTCCCAGAAAAGCAAAGTCATATATAACACTGATATCAGTGTTTTCTGCACGTCACAGTTTGAGTTGTTTTTGCGGTGTCCTTCAGGCAGCCTTGAACATTTTTGTGCATGTGCATTTGTACATGTGTGGGTGCCTGTCTCTGCAATACAGAGCAAGACACAATATGAACTCATTTTAAAACCTGCCATCCTGGTTCTTGGACTCCCAGTAATTACAGAATGACATGATAAAATGTGGAAGAACAGAAACTTGCAAATCAGATGCGCAGAAGTCAATTCAGTCAGTCAGTTCTGCTGACACGGGAAAACGCGAGAGGAAGGCTGAGCCTCCGAACGCAGGCATCAGCAGAACTCAAAGAATGTATGAAGAATTGCCTTGGACCTAACCCCACTTAGCTCACATTTCACGCAGTGGGACACGCTCCAAAATTATCTCACCCACTTTCTCCGTTGCAAAACCTACGAACATTTGCTTCCCGGTCTGAAGCGAGAGAGATCCCAAGCCCTGAGTCTAATCCCCAGGTGTGAGCTCAGGCTGAGCTGAAGAAGACCCTCCTGTCTCCAGATGTCAGCAGCTGTGGTCAACAACCAAACCCATCGTGATGCCTGTATTACAGCTAAGGCTGTACTACTATAGGTGACCACAGTAAATGAGGGAAATTGAAAGAAATATGGAAAAAACACTATTTTAGTCATTGAGGCAAGGGTTCTGTAGAAACTTATGATCTGCAGGCACAGGGAGAAGTAAATTAACATCCTTCAGTCTGAATATCTCCTGACTTATAAGTGCTTGCAACGTTCAGGTCTGCTAACATCGTGTTTTACGTGGGAGCTGGAGAGTGGGGGAAGGGGGTATGCAGCTATATAAAATTGGTAGAATATTTAAGTGAGTTGAAAGAAAGGACAGAAGACTCTCAGGAAACTGTAGGGAGTTGGTATGATCTCATTACTCTGCATTTATGAGGCCAGTATTGAATATGGTGTATAATCCTGGTGGTTTATGTTTTTAAAAAGAGATTGGAAGATTAGAAAAGAGCCATGCGAATGATTTAAGAGCTGAGAAATGCAACATAACTCCACTTGTGCCATCGTGTAGTCCAAGAAGAGGCTGAAGCCCACATCTATGGGGGACATTTCTGATAGCATAGTGGAAGCTTTTAATAAAAAAGACAAAAGGAGATTGAGGAGGCGGCGGATAAAGCTGGAGGTATTTAGACAACAAGGGGAATGTAAACATGTCCTCACGATGGGAATTAAGTATTGAAACAAACTTTGTGAGAATGGGATGGATATTCGGTCACTCCATGTCCTTAAATGAAGCTGGGTATTTTCCTATGAGACGTGCTGTACCTTAAATACAGTTTATGGTTAAGTTAACAGGTGAAAGTCTCCTGGTGTGCAGGTGTTGTGCAGGTGAGAGTAGATGATGGACATGTTCCTACCAGCCTAGAAACCTGTAAATCTGTAAGAATCTCATTTCTCCCATTTGTGGGATGTATTATGTCCTGTTTCATGGGTGGGGGGACAGATAATGCAGATGTAATTTGCCTTAGGACCAGAAAGAAGCCAGCGTCAGAGCCAGAGCTTGTCAGCAGCTTTTAGTCCCTGAACGTGTGGGTTGACTTTTCTCCCTCCAGACTAGCAGCAAGTCAGAGGATACAGGTTAGAAATGCTTCTGAACTCCCTGAACCTCCAGTGTCCACAAAATTGCAGAGACCCCTGATATTTCCTAACATGTATTGTAATCGCTGTACGGGGAGCTTCAGGCTGACACAGGGACAACGCTGAAGTGTCCTTCTCGTGGCACTCGCTATTGACTTTAACATGGAGCAGGCAAAGGGAAAAGTCGGTTTAGCTTTTCTGACTCCCGGAAAGCATCCAGGTGAGAGTTTGAAAAGCAGAGAACAATTAGCCCTTTTTCTGCCCGAAGGGTTGGCCATCTCTGAAACAGAGGTGATACATGGCAGCACTGAACAACAGCACTTTCTCGTCCTTACAAGGACATCACATAATATACCAGGAAAGATAAGTGGGGTATTGCAGCTATTGTTTCTCTCTTTAGCTCCATTGTTGTTATTATTGCCATTTCTCCCTTCCAAACCATCTCTGCCCTCTATGTATTTCATCTACTTAATATGTCCTCGCTGGCCATCACAACTGTCTGTCTGGAAAGAGATTTTTTCTGTAATACACATAATTCTAATCATGGGAGCAAATAGATACCTAAGAATATCGGTAAATATCGTTCCTAGTATTGTTCTGGAAGTGAGCGGTCCTATGTTAGCTACATTAATTTCACTGAAATATGCCCCAAAAGGGTAGTTAATATGAGGTGAGGAGGGAATAACCCCATTCCAGCCCTGTTGTCCTCTCCCTCTTAGATCAGGTCTCCTCCGCTTTGAATTGGGGCAGCTTAGGTAGACAGCCTTCTGCTAAAATATGTTATATTCGAGGAAGCTCAGGAACACGTTTTCCATGGTCTTCCATCCATTTGCTTGTGTGCGCACTAAGGTTGGAGACCAAAAGAGTGTAATTAAGGGAGAGAGCATTATTGCTGTATAGCAACCATATCTGTACATGGCAAGGCCATTTCCTGCTGGAAGAAGCAGAGATCTCCCTCAACTCAGTGTCACTGGCTTTCCAGCCCCTAAAACCCAAATCTGATACTCCTCTGTCAGCAGCCACAACCTTTTATAAGCTGTAAAACCTCAGTCTTTCAAAATATTTGCACAGCGATACAGCTGGCTTTACTGGGGCTCTCATATCCTCAGGCACGTTCAAAAATGCTCTGTGCCTTAAGGAGCACTTGTTACTGGAGTACCGAAAAGCTCCAAGGTCTGTTGGCTCTCGCCAGCAGTGGGGAGGACTAAATGTAGGTCCTGCTTCACTTTATAATCTTAATGAGCCTGCAGGCTGGGCTGCAACACAGAGAGGGTAGCAGCAAAGCAGGGAGCAAAGGTGCAGCCCTTCAGGAGGATGGGCATTTCTCCGGGCAGGGAGAGCAGTTCTGCTGTCCCCCATGGGATGCCTGCCTACGGGCGCAGCAGCAGGAGTCGCGCTGTCGGGCTGTCGGCAAATGAAGTTATTGGTGATAGAAAGACTGAAGCAATATGAGTCAAAGACAATAGTAAGTTTGATGATGACCTGCTTTTCTGAAATACGCAGGAACAGCGCAGGAGATTTTTCCATTAGTTTTGGAAGAAGATTTATAGCATAAGCTCACCTTTCCCTTTGAATGAAACATAAACTGCCTGAACTCAAACCCGTTAATTTTTTTTTTCTTAGTAGCTTATTCTTTTGTTTTAAATAGAGCTCTAGCCTTGCACTTTTGTATTGCCGTTTTATGTGAGTAGACAGGATAAGAAGCTAGACCCACAGCATATGGGTAGCTGCAATGTTTGTCAAAACATACAAAGCAGCTTTGACCTCTCTGCAGTCTTTTGTTTCCTCTGGGCTATAATTCTAATAAATAATTTTGGCTGTAGCTGAGAAAATAATATATTTTTCTGCTTCATGAATATTTTCTCTCTTCTTTTCTACCATGAGGGGTTTAGAAATTATGGAGTGAATTTACAGCAGTGCATTCCCTATTTCACAGGTACAAATCAAAGTAAGTACATGGCCAGCTACCTGTCTGTCTGTATAAATCAGGTAGATTACAAGCACAACCGGTCAATTGATTCCAGAGGTGTAAGATAAGCACACAGAGCTTATGCATTACTCCTCTGAACAAACCCTTGTACATGCTTCAGCTTCTGCCTGAGCAAGGACCAGTGGGAGCAGTAAGTTCATTACAGTGGGTTTGCCTGGCTTTCGTAAAATTGCCAAGATTACCCATCTGAACTGCAACAGAGATGACTAAACAGAAAGCAATTCCAGAAAATAACATTCAACCAGCTTTGTGTTCAGCCCGCCCGCTGGGGAAGCGTTATCCTGGCACCTCTGCGGTCAGGGGGGTGCACGTGGCTTTGAGACCAGGCAGACAATTGTATCAACAAGTTTCACTCGTTGGTCACTTCATCTTGCCTAACTGCTCTACTTTAAGCTCAAATATTTCAGATTGCAGAAGCTTAAGTGTGCTCCGCAGATAAGAAAAAAAATCCAGGCTCAGGCACCACCAATGCCCAGGCAAGTGTGGGGAATGGATTACGCTTATCAGTAGATCCCACATCCTGATACAGCTGATGGAGACAGGCAGGAAAACCCCAGCTATGGGGTTAATGCTGCCCTGGAAGCACAAGCTACGTGAGACAGGTGCCGGAGGGGATCTCCACGCCACCTCATCACTGTCTCATCCCGCTCAAGAGCCCATCTGTTCCCCTTGCTGGTCACTGATGTTTTGGAGCATGGTCACAAAATCCAAGTTATGAATGTGAGGTGACAGGGGCAGGGATCAGTGGCACTTCAGGGCAGAAGCATTTGGTATTGAAGACATGCAACTACGTGCGTTTATGAATTTGGTATTTGAGCCTAGGGCAGGTGTCTCTCACTGCCCATTTGCTAATGTGCTCATCGCTGCAGCGTCTGAACACGCTAGAAGCAGAAAAGATCTGTGCAGAGGCATCCTTCACAGTCCCTGGGGAGTGCCCTCTGTCCTAGAGGGTCTATAAATCCCTGCTTAGGTATTAAAATACCATCAGTTACAACACCAAAGCTTTTCATTAGCCAGGCAGCCACATCTTGAAGATTATAAACTCACATCAAAAAGAAAGTAAAAACTGCATATTCTGCCAAGCCCAAAGCCTCATCCGCTTGGCCCAGATTCTGACTTAATTCTGTGAGGTTTGTTAGGAAAGAGCTAGATCTGCCTGAGAGTGAATCATATGAATGAAGGTCACTAGGCCTTTCCTTTAGTAACGTAAAAAACAAATCCATGGTACTGATGAGTCCTTACTGAAACAAAATAACCACATTTTTGACATGTTTCTATTGACAGCAGTTCTGCTGACAGTCTGCTGCATGAGGAGGAAGAAAAAGACATCCAACCCAGAAAACAATCTGAGCTATTGGAATAATGCTATTACCATGGACTACTTCAACAGGCATGCTGTAGAGTTACCGAGAGAGATCCAGTCCCTGGAGACTTCAGAGGTACCTCACTTGCAGAACTAGTGTCTGAAAACTGTAACTGAAGCCGTGCTGGGAGAAGGGGAGAAGAAGTCATATTAATAAAGCCTTGAAACCCCTATGCATATTCAGGGAAACAGCTTTTTGAGAAGGACTCACCCCTTATACACATGTATAAGATGGGATAACTATGTCACCAAAACCAGATTGCCATCCTATTGCAGATACAGAATCATAGAATCATTAAGGTTGGAAAAGACCTCTAAGATCATCGAGTCCAACCGTCAACCCAACACCACCATATGGAATATGTTCCATATTGCTGTGTGCTCACAGGAGTTAACCACCTCTAGGGGAATTTGTTCCCAGGTTTCTCTTCCTCTTGAGCCTACGGCCAATGTCTAGCCATACCATGACTGCTTAGCAGAGCTCTTTGGGCTGGCTTGTTACTGACAGTCAGTCATTCTAATCTGTCTATTGTGTGTGTCCCACGCAGCATCAGATAAGGGGGGGTAGTGAGAGTTAATAATGAAAAAAAATTTTGTGCATTTATGTCTCAGGAGCTGCCTATAGCTTCTCAAATACCAGTTCAGGGGGTGAGTGTTCCCAGTATATAAGCAATCAAAATATCAATATATGACAGTGTGTAGTGGTGGTGTATACTCATCAGCCTTTGCTTAAGGGATCTGACTGGTTCAGTGGGATTATTCATATATGGGCAGGTGATACTACTGATGTATTCTCTGGCCTCAGAGATAGAGAAGAATAATTTAGCTTAGTTCAAAGGTATTTAAAACCTAGTGGAGAGTTTGGGTTTATGCTAAAGTGATTTTCAGATCAGCTAGCTGACTAAGTCATCTCATTAAATAAAAAAAAATGGATGTGTTTAGAAAGGAATCTCTAAGATGTGACTAGACAAGCACTCACAGTTGCTTCATTAGCTCCACTTTGCTGGCAATCATATTGCTCAAGCTAAGGCAGGACCTGGTCTAGACTTACCAAGAATTGAATGATAGGCCTATTCACATATAGGATGATGTCCAAAAGCTGTCATCTGAGTCATTTAAACCTGATCAGAACATGACTGAACTGGGGCATGCTCGGGTAGCTTAGAACCATATATGTGGTTTTCTGACCTTAAAAAAAAGCTGGAGATGCATCTTTGAGGTGTCAAGCCCAGCTGATAGACAGGAAACTGTTGCAATATGTCATGAAAGTGAAGAAAAAAAAAAAGAATGTGAAAGTTCATATTCTAAGGAACCTGAAGTTTGGTGCATCTGACTTCTGGGTCCCCAGACTGAGAAAGAATCAGCCTGACTATCAGAGGAGCTCTTTACTCATGGCTCCTTCTGCCTGAAGAAGGGCAAAACCGGCTCACCAAACTTCACTCTCGGGGAGCCAGGGCCCCCAAAATTCAGGCACTTTTGGAAGATTGGGAGAAGCGATAAAAATAACAGTCCATTTCTCACCTGCATTCGCACAGGGCAGCAGAGTGCCCTGTGTGCTCACGGAGAGTGGGGGATGTGAAGTGCTCACCCCGCTTCTCTGTCTTTCTCCTAGGACCACCTGTCCGAGCCACGCTCCCCCGCCAACGGCGACTACCGCGACAGCGGGATGGGTTCATATTCTAAGGAACCTGAAGTTTGGTGCATCTGACTTCTGGGTCCCCAGACTGAGAAAGAATCAGCCTGACTATCAGAGGAGCTCTTTACTCATGGCTCCTTCTGCCTGAAGAAGGGCAAAACCGGCTCACCAAACTTCACTCTCGGGGAGCCAGGGCCCCCAAAATTCAGGCACTTTTGGAGAGAAGCGAGAAGCGATAAAAATAACAGTCCATTTCTCACCTGCATTCGCAGCAGAGTGCAGAGTGCCCTGTGTGCTCACGGAGAGTGGGGGATGTGAAGTGCTCACCCCGCTTCTCTGTCTTTCTCCTACCCCCGCTCCTCTGTCTTTCTCCAGGGCCCCCCTGCCCGGGCCACGCTCCCCCGCCAACGGCGACTACCGCGACAGCGGGATGGTCCTCGTGAACCCCTTCTGTCAAGAAACGCTGTTTGTAGGACATGAGCAAGTCTCTGAAATATGACCCCACAGCTGCCCGTGTATTGCAGTTTCATCTCTACTGTCTCCAAATTATAAATAAATATATATATTATAAATATAACCTTTGTGTAACCCTGAATTACAAGAAATGTTTTCAGCTTTTCGTTTCTCCCTCAGAATTGTCAGCCCCTTTTTTATAAGTGTGGTAAAACTTTACAGAACAAACTGTGGCTTTATAAAATAAAGGTATTTCTAAGCAAAACACCTGTCAGATGGACTGTTTTCTTCACTGTCATTTACCATCTGCTGCTAAATATACTTGGTCTGGAAGAATATTAGATAAAGCTGGTTTTGGTGCAGGCAGCATGTGTTGGGTATGGCATCCTGCATCCTGCGTGACATCACTCAGCCTGGCCATGAGCATTCCTGCTCGGTGACCATCCCTTCTCCTGCTGTAAAATTACTTTGGTCACTCCTTTCCTTTAGACTGCCAAGCTAGAATACAAATCAGACAGGACCAGCTCGGTTGCCAGAAGCAGTCCGTACGGCTCATGTGCTAGTCTTGTATCCTTTGCATGACTCCAGCACCGCCTGAGCACTGACTGGGACAAGCCCTCCAGAGTCTCCCTTCCAGTAAAAATCAGCCAGGGTCTGCCAGCCCGGCAGGGGGAGAGCAGGGGAGCTGGGCTACAGTGGGATGATAAACGAACCTGAGGCACCCATGGAATCCAGGGCCACGCAAGACATGGGCAAACCCGTTGGGGTAGTAATGTTGCCCCATGACTTTTTTATGTTACCTTCTTCAGACTTAAACAGGAAAGCCAAGTTCCATTTTGAGCTCCCAAACTATTTTACATGAGCAAGGACAAGAATGACTTTTCTTCCTGCATAAATGTCCTAACCACACTACACGTTGAACTCACAGCTGCTCCACTCCGGCCCAATGAGTCCTGAATTATTTCCTGCAGAGCAAACAGCCTCAAAAGAAGGCATGTAGAATGTCTCCTTCAAAGGAACAGAAACCTCCTTTGAATTTATCAGAAATCTTGAAATCTGGTGACTAAGGACTCCCACCAATAGAATGCTGTGGCTTTGACCACATTTCCACTTCCCCGCTGTTTTATTTATATCTTGTGTGCTTAGACTGCTAGTGCCACTGAATCAAGTTTCATCATACCCCGCTCTCCTTTCTGAGACTTTCTTTCCCCGCTTAGGAATGAAAACACAGTGTTTCAGAGCAAAATGGCATTTCAGTCCTACCCAGTTAAGCACTAGATTGCAGGCTGTAATAGTGTTAGGGGACTAGGAGGGGTGAACAAAGCTTAAATGATGGATTACAAATAGGTTGTTACAAGGAGACGCTAACATGGAACATGGAGTGACTTTGCCTAAATCAATGCTCTCTCTTTGAGTAACCCAGAACTGTTACCGTGGGACCAATTTTCAGTTTTGCTTCTCAAATTGCCTTTTTTGTATTGTTCGGCAAGTGAAATGGCCTCCGTCCTTTGAGGTCTCGGCCGTCCTCTCCCCACCTCTGGCCATCAGTCTTTGTAGATTATTTTCTACCTTCACTCCTCACTTCATCAGGAGCAGGCTGTGAGACAGCAGGGAGTTTGCCCCCTGCTCCAGCTGGCTGCTCCGTGCCACTGGCTGCTCAGGTTTATCGCTTGGTTGCGTAAAAGGGAGGCTCGGGCAGGACAGGGTTAGCGTGGCATCGTTAACCATATGCCTTGTTCAAGGTGAGCCACAGCTGGTACCAGAAAAGGGAATTATAGCAGTGGCACATCTGGTCCAGCTGTTCCCACCTGCCAGCAGTGTCCCGGTGGCTGCGGTTAGTCAGAGCAACCTGACAACTTTACTAAATGATGACTGGAATCGGACCAAGACATGGCTCCCCCCGGGATGGGGGGGGCCACAGAGGCATTGTCGCCCCTCCTTTCTCCCTGTCCTACACGTGCACTTCTACTGTGCCGAGGCACAAACCTGAATGTGGGCCACCGGCCTCCTAAAATTAGAAAATTGTAATGTTATAGGGACTCTGCTAGGTATTTGATTTTCTGCTCAGAATCAGAGAGTAATGCACTGCTTCCCTACGAGGTGACCGGGGCAGGCAGGAAGACATGGCTGTGTATGGACATGGATGGGCACTTTGGGAATATATCTTTTCACCATGGGATAAACACTATGCAATATGGTATCTGCAATCCTCATGATCAAATACTAAACAGCCTCCTGGAAATCACTGGTTGATTATAGAGTAAAAACTTCCTGAGGGTCTTACCAAGAGCGAAAGCAATCTCATGAGGACCTTCATCTTCTATTTCAACAGGGAGGTGGAAAGAGAGAACAAGGCTACAGAGAACTAAATTCAGTTCTTTGCAAAAAAAGTCCATATTTTTACATTTGTTTTCTGTACGCGGTATTGCTTTTGCAAGGCAGATTTTTTTTTTTTATTTGACACAGAGCAAGTACACTGAAAATGTTGTGTAAGAAATACTGGAGGATTCCTCTCATTTAGCCAGCACAGTTTGCTTGGTAATCTAAATGCAGAATGCCTAGAAACTAGCCAAAAATATTTGCAAAGCTGTGAGATGCTGCACTATTCCCATGCTTCACACAACCGGGAAATGGTGACCTGACTGTAGGCAGTCTCGCAGTTCTCAAACTTAAAAAACAAGCAAAACAAACTCCAGCCACAAACCCGGCGAGCCAGGATTAGGCACCCACGGAAGACAGGGATTTCTGATTGTATTCCATCTCGCCAAAGACTCACCACCGCCCCTGTACAAACCTACACTGCATTAGGGCAATGCCCAACATCAGCACATTACAGGCATGCCTACAAAGATGTGCACATGGTAATCCTACACTGGAACAAGTCTGGCATCCTGGCTGTGAAGCATCCCTGTGTGTAGGTAGAAAAAGCTATACCTAACATGGTATCGTGAAGGATCCCACTGTACCATGAACACGTCCTACTTATATACCTATAAACTACCCACCTGATCAGTAGTGGCTGAAGAGCAGTGACATAAAAAGAAGAGCAAGGGGAAACTCCCCCATCCCCTGCAATAAGTCTCAGGGATTGTTTTGCCCTTTTCTTTTGGTTCAGTTGCCTCACTTTGTCACCACGTCATGCAGTCAAAGTGAAATGGGCCCTTGTTGAACAGACCAAGTGCAGTTGATAATGTGACGTTAAACTGACTGAGCAGGGGTAGACATGAGGGTGTTTGTCGCTAGTTAAAATCTGCTGGGTTTGGGGCAACGTGCCTTGGTCGGGTGGTGAAGCCAAAGCACAGAGAAATCCAGAAGCTAGAGCAGGGCCGAGGGAGCATTCGAGGCTTTGTGGCAGTGAAAGGCTGGCTCGGCTCAGCTTGGCCGTGGCTCTGCTGGCTCCTCAAAAGTTTGGGTTTTGCTAACTTTAGGTAACACCTTGCTGCAGGAGACTCTGTCTGGAGCAAGCATGGGTGCAAGCAGCCAATGCGTTTGTAATATGTTTAGATACCTGTGCGTATAAGGGTAGGAAATCATCTGGGTGTCAGCGTAGAAAACACCGCTCGTATTTTAACACGTACTTTGTACTGAATCCCTGTCCTGCTGTCCCTGTAAACACCATTGTGCTTTTCATCTGCCACATTTGCAGCAGCAGCAGCAGGGAGATTTCCCCTGAAATGGGATTGCTGACCCAGCGGCCACCCAGACAATGTGACGGGTGCTTCCAGGCAACACAAAGCCTCCCTTCCAGAAAGCCGTCGCACAAAGCTGAAACCCCGCGCAAGCCCCAACCTGCTGGGCTCGGCACATCCCTCCCGCCAGTGCGGGGCAAGGCGGCCGGGCTGAGAGGCGGTGCTCGGTGGGCTGGAGCAGCAGCATGCCTTTGCCGAGGCGCCGGTCGTCCTTCTTGGGGCAGCAGCCCTCTTCCTCCGCGGCCGAGAGCTCGGGGGCCCCCGGCCGCCGGGTGAGCATCGGGGGCGGAGGAGCCCTGTCAAGACCCCCTGGCGTCTACGTGGGCACCGTCCCCACTGGTGGCGTGAGCAGCTTGGGCACCCGAGTGTCCCGCAGAGCCCTGGGCATCAGCAGCGTCTTCCTCCAGGGTCTGCGCAGCTCCTCCACCACTGTGCCCCTTGCCCCGGGGCTGGAGAAGGGCAGGGGTCTCTCCTATGAGAGCCTGAATGTCTGCTTGGTGGAGTACATCGAGAAGGTGCGAGCTCTCGAGCAGGTCAACCAGGAGCTGGAGGAGCACATCAGAGTCTACCTGGACAAGAAAGCGGCCAGTGTGAGCAGCTGGGGAGCACTGCGGGAGAACTGGGAGGCGATTTACCATCAGGTGAGCGCTGGAGCGCTGTTGGCAGCGGGGGGACGGAGGGAGCTTCACAAGTCATTAGCAACCCTGAGCGGCGAGGGTTGATGCTGATGATGAATGCTGCCTGATTTCAAGGTGCGGTGCCCTAGACGGAGGGTTTTAAATCTATCTTCATGATAATTAGCATTATCATTTCACAGTGTGCTGTGGAAAATGCCTATTAAGCAGGACAATTGTCTCAGGCATCCTGTGCATAGGGGCGATTGAAATGCACCCCAAGGCGCAATAGTCTGGGCTGATTAAAATGGGTGGGTTTTCTTCTTAATTTTTTTTTCTTAGCTGTGGTTATTACACTGAGCATCAAAATTATTAAAAGAAAACTGCTAGGACTGAATTAGTTTATCCCTCAACATGATATCACAACAAGCACATTGTGGGGTTTTTTAGTTAGCAATTCAGATTTTTACTTTATTCCCTTGTTTGCTTAATCACATTTTCAAAAGCTCTATTTGCTTAAAAATAATAATTACATGGCTACAGATGAGTGACTCCTTTCCTTCCCTTTGTCGCCACCCCACCATCCCTTACTCCCACCTTCTCCGTACAGCACAGGCTGTGGGTTCTCCGGGAAAGTGTTTATTGTGGGGGTGCGACACGGTGTTTGCATTGACCTCATGGACAAGAAAAAGTCCCTTTTGTTGACCAGTGAGACCAGTAAGACTTTGCAGGCTGACATCCTGCTTGCAGCAAACACAGGGCTCTGTCCCCTGAGGTCTCGGTGCGCCTCACGAGTCCTGGCTTCTCAACTCCCAGCCAGCGGGAGCGGACGGGACCCTGAAGAGCTGGAGCCCGGCATCTCGCACATCTTTTCCCGGCAGTGCTTGTGCAGGTGCAGAAAATGCTGTCGGCGGCTCTTCAGAAAGCCTGAAAGACAACTTTAAGCTCCCCAGGACAATTGTGTGTCTTGCATTGGGCTGGCCAGAGTTAATTCTGGTGTAGGAAAGAGGGTGCATTTTTACAGTGCGCTGCACTTTTAGGGCAGGTCTTCACCCAGAACACTACAAATGTCTGAACCCTGAATGCAGCAGCATAAGCTGTAGTACAAAGATCATGTCAGCAGAAACGCCCAGTTAAGCACCAACTTTTAAAGTTGTTATCTTTTTGTATTGGTAAATGACATTGCTGCCGCTAATCCTATAAAGCTTCCTGAAGGGACTAGCTGCTGAAGGCAATGGGTGCTCTGAATCTGGGGTGCTTACGGAAAGCCATTCCCTCGAACCTATCATCTCACTGAGGTAGATGGGGACTTTGATGTGAGATGGGGGGTTAATGCTTTATAGCCGCCATCCTGTGTTTTCCAGACAAGTGTCCCATTTTGCAGCTGTAGACCTCACCTGTAAAACCTACCGGGGCTTATGGTTAAGACCAAAAAAGTAGGACCATAGGTACTTTAGGAAGGACTGTTTGATTTTTCTTTAAGTGAAACTCCAACATTGTAGTGCAGATGAACCTACTCATGTACTAATTTTTCATGCAAATTGCTTTCCTTTTAACCTTTCTTTATATTGTCATCCTGCCACCTTGCCTCTACCTCCCTTTCTTATGAGTAAATAAGAGCAGCTCATAATGAAATCTAGCTTGAATATTGGGCTCTTCCTATATAAAATCAGAAAAATAAAGCTATGTAGTAATAGCATTTGCAAGTATCATAGAAAATGAGAGAAAAAGATTAGCATCATCCCTATCTATTTAACCATTAAAACACATTAGAGAATACATAAAGTTTTCCAAATTACTTCAATTAAATCAATAAAAGTGGCATCACTTAGTGGTTTTGACTTTCTCAGATATAATCTGAGCTGTTATGTACAATTCTGACTAATAAGTTCTTCGCTTTTTATAAATTAAGCATCTAACCAAGAATAAAAGTAGGACCTCATCCAGCCCAAACACTGATTAACTCATTCATCCTGGAGCTAATTGGCAAAAGTATGCCAGCATCAACACCAAAACTGTCACATTTATTAAAACAACATCAAAATCAGTTGCTGCAGAAGTGGCTGCAATCACACCAAGTCAGTACGCTCTGCAGAAATGGCTGCAATCATAGAATCATAGAATCATTAAGGTTGGAAAAGACCTCTAAGATCATCGAGTCCAACCGTCAAACCAACACCACCATGCCCACTAAACCACGTCCCTAAGCGCCTCATCTACACGTCTTTTCAATACCTCCAGGGATGGTGACTCACCCACTTCCCTGGGCAGCCCGTTCCAATGCTTGAGAACCCTTTCAGTGAAGAGATTTCTCCCAATCTCCAATCTAAACCTCCCCTGGCACAACTTGAGGCCATTTCCTCTTGTCCTAGCGCTTGTTACTTGGGAGAAGAGACCGACCCCCACCTAGCTACAACCTCCTTTCAGGCTGTTGTAGGGAGCGATAAGGTCTCCCCTCAGCCTCCTTTTCTCCAGGCTAAACAACCCCAGTTCCCTCAGCCGCTCCTCATAAGACTTGTTCTCCAGACCGCTCACCAGCCTCGTTGTCCTTCTCTGGACCAATCACACCAAGTCAGTACCCTCCTGCTATGACGCATCCCAGTAGGAAAAGTAAAAGGTGTTCAGGAGCGAGGTGGTACAGAAATGAGAGACACCTGGCAGATACATTTCTAGATGTAATTTTGGTAAATATATTTAGATTTTCTGTAGATGTCCACATCTGCCTTAATGTGACATATCCTTTTTTCAGCCTCCTGCAAAATCTGAGGACTCATTTTGATTCGCGGCCAGCCCCGTGCATTCAGCCGGGAGGGATGCCTGGCAGCCATAAACCCCTCGGTGCCCTTCGTATGAACCAGCTGTGAAAGTTTTGGGGCGGAAAGCTGCCTGAGCAGCCACCTGGTTTAACCCAAACACCCACGATAGGAACAGATTTTGAACAAGAAGCAGCAAAGAAAAATACACAATTGGGGTGTGTGTGGTGTGGCTAGACAGGAGCCCCTTCCTCTGCCCTGCTAGTGAGAAGACAAGGATACAGCCACGTAGCAGTTGCAGACTCTCTTGGTCTCAAAATCAGAAATGTGACAGGCCCATCTCTGCAGTGGGGTAGGAGAGACCCCTGTGGACCAGAGGGCCCGTTTCCCTCCTGCCCTTCCTGGGATGTGCTCCGGCATCCCATATTTCAGGTGCTTGTCCTCCCAGCAATAACAACTGGGTGCCAGCATTTCTCCCAAACACAGGGCTAGGGGAAAAAATGTGGCAACAAGTGACTCAAAGGGTATGAGTGGAGGGTCCCTCAGGGGAAAAACCACTCGTGTTTCATTGCAATTGTCAGAGCTATTACTGCAGCAGGGGATCACAGACAGGAGCTGAATGATGGGAAGCCACTATCCAGCTCACAGCATTAATTATCCGCCTGGGCAGCTGTTTTTTAGCAGAGCAGGTGGACACACGCTAATTGGGACAGGTGCGAAATGGGAGGATTTTTGCGGGAAACGAGGGAAATGAGAAATCCTTGCAGAGAGGAATTCATGTGACAAATATAAATTCATCTCATTTTACCCCGGGCATACTCCTTTTCTCCAGGCTTCATCCCAGTCTTCTTGTAGAAAATTCTATCTCTAATCAAATGCGCCTCTTCTGCAGAATAGGAGGTTGTTTGCCCAGGGAGCAGGGCAGCACCTGGGAAAAGTGGATACTTGAAATAATCTCTGCGAGTTTACAGAGAGGAGAGGGTAGCTCAGCCTCCGTGACCGTTCAATTACGGCTGCGTGGGAAATGCAGAGATTTATTTTGTCTATGAGATGGCACGTAGCGCAGTTCAGATCACAGGAGTAAACACAAAAACAGAAGAAGGAATCAACGTCCTGGACCATTTTTATCGCTGCTGTGACTCCTGTGCATGGTTGCGAGCATTTGAAAGATCACCAGAGTTTTTCTATAGAGATACTTTTGTTTGCACCTGGCCTTACTATCAGCATTTACTCAGTGTTAATATTAAGTCTGGAAAATATACAGGACTGACAGCCCGAGGAATCGCCACATTTGGACTTGCACACAGTAATTTATTTGCTGCGGGGCCAGGAGAGCCGCTGAGTATTATCGGTAACACACTCTAACGCAACACAGTGCATGATTAGGGTCTGTAAATTGGTGAAATAGCATTCTGCCACTGATCTAAGGGCACAACAAACTCCCACAAAATGGCACAGAGCTTGGTCAACCACCATACAGAGGATGGCAATAAATTACTTTTAATTATGTCCTCTCAGCCACTTCAACAGCATAACCTTGGACTACCTTCATACAGCTGTGTGAGGGGGGGGGGGGGGGGTTGTC